>NC_133328.1:563895267-564120267 GCF_042186555.1 Aquarana catesbeiana
ACCAAAAGAAAGCTCTATGTGTGTGAAAAAAATTATATAAGCAGGAGTTAAGGTACTGTCGTGCTAAGTAGCAAAAAAATGGTCTGGTTTTGAAGGGGGTAAAATTTTCCGGAGTTGAAGTGGTCAATAAAGTGGTCAATATATCCCATTGTGTTTCCCAATAGTTAACCACTCCGCTCCAAGCCTCTCATGCCCACTCCACCGAATGATGGGTGCTGGCACAAAAATTGTCCAAAAACGATTTAGTGAGTGTCCTTCACACGTGACAACATGCCAAAATATAGTGACTGATGGATGTGCCCAACACCGGTGAACAGAATAGCCTCTCACCTGATAAACAGGTTAATAATGCGTTCCCAGAAAGGGTCAGTCAGCACGAAATCCTTATCCAGATAATGATATTCCGTCAGGAAAACCCTGGGGCTGTGAGTCAAGATGGCTCTAGGCTGAGCTGTAGGTGAGGGTGGCTCTCACATGGCATATGTAATGCAAGAAAAGGACAAAAATAGTGCTCTCTGTATACTCCAATTTATTTAAAATAGTATTAAATAGTAGTACAGTAAATAGTACACCATATGACTACAGTGATTTTTTAGATCAAAGGGGGGCACAGAGGAACCCCCCTCCGCAATACCAAGCAGCTCAAGGGGAACATTGGAGACAGCCTGTACCGTACACACCCCCAAACCCCGGTCCCCCCCGAAAGCGAAAACAAAGAGAGGAAGGAGAGGGGGGAAGCGAGTACAAAAAGTCCAGACCGTAACAGGTAAAGGAATTTATAACCTCAGTCATGTTGTTTTGAACGAAGATGAAATCAAGGTTCTTGACAGAGGTCTTAAATTCGCCCCTATAAAAAATCTTAATAAGTTTAATACTTATGTTAATATTCAAAAATACGTAAGAACTCTTAACATGAAAAAATATTTTCTATCACACCCTTCTCAGGGATCTAAACCCTTGGCACAGAATCATTCTTCTCTTCGAAATAGGTCTACTTTCAATCCCCAGATTTCTGATAATAAACATTTGGAAGTTTTTAAAAATATGGTTTCCAATGACCTCGAAAAATTACAGGTGAAGAGAGTGTCTGACCCACTGTCTATCAAGCGGGGTATAAAATCTCTGATGGACCGCAAAGATATTGTTATTCGCCCTGCGGATAAGGGCGGTGGGTTAGTCATTCTCAGTAAAGAATATTACCAAAATGAAATGAGTCGCCTGTTATCAGACCAGGATACTTATCAGGTTTTGAACAGGGATCCTATGCTCTCCTTTAAGGATGAATTGCATAATATTATTGAAGATGGTAAGGACCGAAGGATCCTTAATAAAAAGGAAGCTTTGTATTTAGATCCCTTATTCTGCAGAACACCCGTTATTTATTTTCTACCAAAAATACATAAAGATGCTGTTAGACCTCCAGGGCGACCCATTGTTAATGGGATCGATTCTGTTTCTGCGCGATTAGGACAATACATTGATTTCTTTTTACAACCTTTAGTTATGCAAACTCCAGCATTCTTGAAGGACACTAAACACATCATTCAAATTCTAGACACCTTGAAATGCTCCCCATCTACCTTTTTAGTTACAGCAGATGTAAGTTCCTTGTACACCATTATCGGCCATCAGGATGCTATGGCTTCGGTAGAGTGGGCTTTGACTACATCCTCTCTATCTGGTGGGCATCAGGAGTTTCTTTTAAGTTGTTTAGATTTTTGTCTCGCAAGGAATTATTTTTGGTACAATAGAGAATTCTACCTACAGACCAGGGGTGTAGCTATGGGGGCTCGCTTCGCTCCCAGTGTGGCTAATATTTTTATGTCCCACTGGGAGGATGAGGCAGTGTTCCTCCATCGCCCCCCTGAGTTAGTGTGTTATAGGAGATTCATAGACGATCTTATCCTTGTTTGGAATGGTGATAGATCTAGATTGAATGATTTCATTGAATCACTCAATAATAACACAAAGAATATATCTCTAACATGGACCATTAGTTCAGAAAAAGTTGTGTTTTTAGATTTGTCCATTAGTATCAAGCATGACCAGTTTATTCTCACCAATTACTTTAAACCAACAGATCTTAACTCGTATATTCCCCTGAGGAGTTGCCATCACAGCTCTTGGCTGTGTAACATCCCCAGGGGACAATACATTAGGTTGCGTCGTAATTGCACCACTCTGGATGATTTTGTAAATCAATCTCAAGTCCTCTCATCTAGGTTCGAGCAAAAGGGTTATAATAGATCCACCCTTGATGAAGAGGTGTCCAGAGTCATGTCATTAGATAGAAAAGAACTTATAGCTGGGTCTGCGAAGGTTCCCACTAATGATAATCACAATTTTAAAATGGTGTTGGATTATAATGTCCAATACCGTAAGTTTGAGAGAATAATTCAAAAAAACTGGGCAATACTAAAACAGGATAAAATTTTGGGCCCTGTACTTCCTGACAGGCCTCAATTTATTTATAAAAAAGCCCCCACATTAAGGGACCGTTTGGCCCCTGGAGTTCTTGACCCGCCTGTTCCCACGTCAGACAGGCTTTTTTCCTTTTTGGGGGGTTTCTATGCTTGCGGTAGGTGTGTACCTTGCAAAAATGCCAAAGGGAACATTAAAAAAAGAAAAAAATTTTTGGCCTCAGCCACCAACCAAGAGTATGAGATCAAACAATTGATCACATGTGATACGGTTGGAGTAGTCTACATGCTGGAGTGCAGTTGTGGGCTCCAGTATGTGGGCAGAACCTCAAGACCTCTACATGTCAGACTGGCTGAACATGTCAACAACATTAAAAAAGGCTTTAAGACCCATAATGTGTCTAGACACTTTAAGGCCTTTCATGAACAGAATCCGAAGGGTCTGAAGTTTTGGGGCATTGAGAGGGTTAATAAACACTGGCGGGGGGGCAATTTCATAAGACAATTAAGTAAAAGAGAATCCTATTGGATATATGAGACAAGAGTAAAGTGCCCCGAAGGGTTAAATGTAGAGTTCGATACAAACTGTTTCATTTCTGATCGATAAAAATTGTTATTAATTTTTAATTTTTAATTTTTGAAATGTTTATATTGTTTTGGGTTTTGGAGCAGTCGGTAACAGAGGTTTGACGGATTTTTTGTTCTGACATCTACTACATATATTTTTTAATAAGATATTTTTTAATAAGATATTATTATTTCAGAAAATGATAAGTCTTAATATTTCTTAATGCGGTTTTATACATGTTTTTTACATGTTTTTATGTAAGATAACACGTGAGGTGTTTATTTGATTGTCTTTGCCAATAAGTAAATTGATTTCCTTGGTGAATCATAGCGATTAGCTCATATGGAGTCGTTTCCGTTTTTCCCTGTTTGTAACATCAGGGGACATTTCCGGTCTCTTCCTGCTATGAAGCGTCGACTGTCGCTATGGCAACTCACCTCCTTATAGCGCGGGTGCCCACGTAGTCTCGTCGTCTCGTCATCTGCTGAAGAAGTCCCCGCCCATTGGGACGCAACGCGTCCAGAACGTAACGGCGTGACGTCACCCGCTGCTACCGCGCATGCTCCACTCCGTGTCTCTACACGGCGGTGATTCAATTTTTCCCTGCTGTGTTCATCTTGCACTTGTGAAGTGCCACTTTTGTAAGTTTGATTTTAATACTATTTTAAATAAATTGGAGTATACAGAGAGTACTATTTTGTCCTTTTCTTGCATTACATATGCCATGTGAGAGCCACCCTCACCTACAGCTCAGCCTAGAGCCATCTTGACTCACAGCCCCAGGGTTTTCCTGACGGAATATCATTATCTGGATAAGGATTTCGTGCTGACTGACCCTTTCTGGGAATGCATTATTAACCTGTTTATCAGGGAGAGGCTATTCTGTTCACCGGTGTTGGGCACATCCATCAGTCACTATATTTTGGCATGTTGTCACGTGTGAAGGACACTCACTAAATCGTTTTTGGACAATTTTAGTGCTTTAATTACCACAGGACTGTTCATTATGTCCCTGTGAGGGACTATTTGTTTCATTGTTATTTTTGCATTTTTTCTTTTTAGTTTATTATTATTTGAGAGCTGCACCTTATTTTATATATTTTGATTAAGGGATTTGATTGTGTTGACCCTGGTGTACAGCTGCTTTGTAGTTTTTTGCATATATGCGCTGATTTATTCAACTTTTTTCTTTTCGGTGCTGGCACCAGACGGTCAGTGACCTGCTCACCATTATAACACCAAATATAAAAGTGAAGCTCTGGTAGGAGTTTTTATGACTAAGCTCCTAACTTAGTTATATGCATAAGAAAGAAGCACCCCTGTACTGGATAAAGAGCAGATTCACTTTTGTCTTTGGTGCTATAATCAAGTGTCACTGTCCTTCATTCAAACTATACCCCAATCGTGTTTAGAAGAACATGTCACGTGAATATGAGTGGTGTCAGGTGTTGGTATTGTAATGGGGAGCTCATGGGAAAAGGGGGGAAGCTCCTGAGAGAGAACTGGTTGACTCTCCTAAAGAAAGATGGTGGCTGTTTACACTGTCTACAGAAGGAATATAAACACAGGAGTCTCAGTCTTGACTTAAAGGTCCTTTTCCTGTGCAGTGATGAGTGAAATACTGGGGTTCTGCTTTAATTTGAAGCATCTGTAACCCTTAAGCCTTGTACACACGATCGGTCTTTCTGCCAACAAAACCGTGGAATTTTGTCCGAAGATCGTTGGTGCAAACTTGTCTTGCATATACACGGCCACACAAATGTTGACCAACAATTACGAACCCAGTGACGTACTAGGAGTACTACAAGCCGATAAAAGGAAGTTCAATAGTTATGCGCCACCCTTTGGGCTCCTTCTGCTAATATCGTGTTAGTAGAAGTTTTGTGAGTGTCGATTCGCGCTTTTTCAGCCTCGTGCTTGTCAGTTCCTTTCTGTTTTTCAGGTTGTGCTTGTCGGTTCATTCCTGTTTATCAGTGCGCGCTTGTCAGTTCGTTTCTGTTTTTCAGTGCGTTCTTTTTGCTTTGCTTCTGATTTTCAGTGCGTGCTTGTCAGGTCCTTTCTGATTTTTAGTGCGTTCTGTCAGTTTGTGCTGAACAGCCGTTCGTATACTAGCCATGTGGCGATCGTGCTATTGTTGGGCTTGGAGTTCTTGCTTTGACCCAAGTCCAGTCCAGGAACAGGGGGAGGAGTGCAACCCCTTCCTCAAAATTAAAGTAGGTGAGAGGAAGGTGTTGCACCCCCAAAACACGTCTATTGATCCCCCATGATGGGAGCTAGCACAAGTTGACACACTGGGGCTTATTTCAAAAAGGCAAAACTACTTTGCACTACAAGTGCACTTGTAGTGCAAAGTGGTTTTGCCTTTTTGAAATAAGCAACCCCTTCCTCTCACCTACTTTAATTTTGAGGAAGGGGTTGCACCCACAAAATGCATACATTGATATCCCATGATGGGAGATAGCACATGTTGACACACTGGGGGTTATTCCAAGTGCACTTGCAGTGCAAAGTGGATTTTCCTTTAGTAAATAACCCCCACTGTGTGCATCTTCCAAATTTGGCTTTGCGATTCATTTAAAACTGTAAAAACACGTACAACATAACGACAACTATAAAATGTTATTTTTGTTTAGATTTTCCCTAAAAATATTGATGTTGTTGCTCAGTCTTTTTTGAACATCATGGATGTTTTGTTTCATTTGTTCGAAATCAAGATTACAAACCATGATCCTGATCAGGATTTGTGCACTTGCATTGCTGAAGTGAGTTTCTTCTTCAACAATATCCACATCACCTAAAAATAAAAAACACACCATGTATTAAAAATATGCAGGCATCCATCTATTACCTGAAGCTGTGGTCTCAGACACTAACCTGTGGTCGACACCATTTCTACAACTTCACCCAGCACTTCCTGCACATCAGCATCAATATCTTAAGAGTGTGTGGTGAGTTGCCTTTCTTCAGTAGGTGTGGGGTTACTGGTGTCCTCAGATGTCCCTCTTCTTTTCTCCCCTATGTGAATACAAAAAAGGTATACTTAGCAGACAGATATGTTAGGCTAGAAATAGTAATATGAAACATTGCTTGGAAGTGTCTTCCAATTGTCTGTTTAGGCAGCGTTCCAAGCTGAATACATAATTTTTTCCCTTTCAAAAGCTGGAATACTTACCTGTTTTCTGCACGTTTCACACATGGAGAAACCCCTAGTACCCACTGGAGCACCTATGTGGGACACCATAACAAGGGTGCATCCAGATGCGTAAACAGCTGCTGAGTGTCCTCTTCTGACACTGAATAAAGTTGACATTTCATTATAGTTTCAAACACATCTAGACAACAATCTAATGAACTTGTTATACACACGACAAATATTTACTTTTTTGCAGCACTTTCCTGATCTTTCTATACTGATCTTGCTCCCTCAATTTAAGGTCTGACCAGCGTTTTCTCAATTAATCCTTGAATCGTCGTACCCCAAAATTCATGTGCAGACTTCTGACAACTTTAGCCATGATTTTGGTCTTTCTGACATTTGGGTTTCTGTACGGTCCATGATTCGCATCATAGTCTATCCTCTTTAAGACGTCCACCATCTCCACCATTTTGTCAAAGGACATATTTGTTGCCTTATATCTCCTCCTGGATCGGGAACTGCCTCGCTTTCCTCGTTGCTGCTATCAGCACGCACCTGCTGTCTCTCCGCCATGTGCTCTCCCACTGCCCCGAAAGAGAAGAGGCAGGGAATACACTAGAAGGAAGGACAGCGGCGGAGTTTGACGCATGAGCAGTGTATATAAAGCCATAACGAGCGGTCGCTGTAATGGCTGTAGTAACGATCTGTGAGTGGAGGACATAAGATCATTATTGCACAAAGGAAATTCAAACGAAGGTATAATTGTAAATCGGGGCATCAGTGGTTAGTGGCCTATAGATTGAGGCCTATATTGGGACCAGATTATGAGAGTTGAGCCTGACATTAGGGTTTGTCTTGTGTTGTGTCTTGCAGATAAAATGGTGGATACATTTACTGCCCCTGACTTCCTCCCTGCCTTTATCCAATAATACCGGGAGCTGCTATGTCTATGGCAAGTTAATTGCAAAGATTATTCCAACAAAATTAAGAGGAAGGCAGCGATGGAGAAACCTTTGGAATTGGTGAAGCCTGTGTATCCCACGGCAGACATCAATTATTTGAAGGCCAAAATTGGTAGCCTGCGGAGCACATATAATAGGGAGTGCATGAAGGTCCAGGATTCCCAGAGATCCGGAGCATCAGCAGATGACATATATGTCCCCAGGCTGTGGTACTACAACTGCCTGCTTTTTTTGTCAGACCAGACCGAACCCAGGCCTTCGCTCTCAACACTTCCTTCCACATCAGATGAGGCTCCTGAGGTCCACCCTGGGCCTTTGACACAGGAAGAAGATGTAGAGGAGCCCAGCTTGACCCAGGTATAGCATTGTTGAACATATTTGTGGGCAAATGACGTTAACTAGATGTTATTGATCACAAATTTCTGCTTTAACAAAGTGGTTTACATATCAATAGACGGTAGTGGGCAAAAGTGATTGGGACAAGAATGAAAAATGCCGGGATTAGAATGATAGTTTTTCTATAAGTTAACATTCAATTTGCAACAGTCATGAGCTCTAAATTGTGTGTGATTGATGAACAAAAAACTAAAACTATGTACCATTTTCATACACAGGAAAGTCTCAGGCAAAGCCAAGAGGAGGCCGTGCCAAGCAGCCTGACTGAATGCCAGATTCCTCCCCTCCATCCTCCAACAAAAAAGGGCCAGAAAGTCCAGAATCCTGGATGAGGCCACAGCTGCATTTCTACGGCATGCAACAAGTGCGATTAGCACCGTCCCTGATTCCCAGGAGGCTTTTGGCTGCCTGACAGGCAATAGATTGAAAGAGATGGAGGAGGACCAGCGCATTATGTTCAAAGAAATCATCCTTAAGGTCCTGAACAAGGGGAAGAAGGGCCAAATCACCCTTAAAACGCACCACTGCAAATTTGACCTTCCTCCTCCACCACCTCCACCAATACAACAGCCACCCCACCCACCACAGCAGCATGGCAGACCATGGCTAATGCAGCAACAGCACCCCCAACAAGGCCACTGGGCTGGGAATTATCAGCACTACAATTTATAATTTAATTTTGTTTAGTTTGAGGTTTTTTTGTTTTGTTTTTTGGTGCAAAGAATGCATTTTTGATTGAATTTCTTTAATTTGTGTTGAAGGAAGTGTTGAGAGCGATGGCCTGGGTTCGGTCTGGTCTGGATAAAAATGCAGGCTGTTGTAAAACCACAGCCTCGGGACATATATGTCATCTGCTGCTGCTCCCAATCTCTCGGAGTCCAGGACCGTATTGTGCTCCCTATTAAATGGACTCCTCAGGTTACCAATTTTGAAATTCAACTAATTGATGTCTGCTCTGGGGTACAAACGCTTCAACAATTCCAACTGTTTCTCCATCGTTGCCTTCCTCTTGATTTTTATATGCTCTTGTGCTCCCTATTGAATATAAAAAATTTTGTTTGAAAATACTTGGCTATGTGTTTTACTTAAAAAAGGACAGTTTGTTTGTGAGTAGGCAAGTACATTTCAAAAATACGTAAAAAATACGTCAAATTAACAAGGGACACCAACATAGTTGTATCTTTGAGCTTTAAAAATACGAGATAATAATGGTGTTGTGCTAACTTGACACAAAAAAAGAAAAAAAAATGATTATTCTGGAGATCTCTAGAAAAAAAAAATGAAATACGTTTGTCAGAACTGAATATCACCAGCAAAGCAGCTTCATTATTATACCATTATATAGAAGAAGAGAATGCGCTGCATTGAAAGATTTCATAATTTGCCGCGTCACGAATGTGATATCTCCATTACGAACGCTAGTTTTACAAGGCAGAGTGCTTCCGAGCATGCATGTTTGTACTTTGGACTTTTGTCCGACGGACTTGTGTATACACGATCGCAAAATCCGGTGTCTTGCCGAGAAAGTTCCCCCGGCGGATAAGGACCCCCCTGTACTGCGCATGCACTGCGCTTGTGCAGTGCAAACTACTACGGTAATGCCGAAAATTGCTGAACATAAACAGCTGTGACTGAACTCTACACCGCGCATGTGCAATTAACATGACATTCTACCAAACTATGCCGCACGCTCCCGATGCTCCTGCTGCTCTGCAAGGGGCAGCTCTATTATTACTGTTATATCATCTAAGCAAGGGGCGGCTCTATTATTACTGTTATATCGTCTAAGCAAGGGGTGGGTCTATTATTACGGTCTATTATTACTGTTATATCTGTAGGAATCCGCCCCTTACACGATATAACAGTAATAATAGACCCCCCCTTGCAGAGTAGCACAAGCATCGGGAGCGTGCACCATAGTCTGGTACAATATCATGTTAACTCTGCATGCGCGGTGTACAGCTCACTCACAGCCCTTTATGTTCGGCAATTTTCGGCAGCTCTGTAGTCCTTCGTACTGCACTAACGCTCCGCTTGCGCAGTACAGGGGGTCCTTATCCGCCAGGCGGACCTTTCTCGGCAGAACACCGGCAACACACATTTGTTGGCGGAAAATTTGAAGACATGCTAGCCAACATTTGTTGGCGGAAAGTCCGACAACAATTGTCCGATGGAGCATACACACGGTCGGATTTTCCGCCAACAGGCTGACATCGAACATTTCCCGTCGGAAAATCCGATCCTATGTACGGGCCTTTACCCAGTTTCTCTTAGGCTGTGAGTAATAAACCTGTGTCTTGATTCATCTGAAAGTGACTGGCACCCAGTTCTTTACAGACTCCCCAATTCTTGCCATGGATACAGCTCTGAGGTGAAATGTCAGGCCACCTTGTCTCTGGAGGTACCACCATGCCCCCAGGGGTCAGGGGGTGCTACAGGTATGTGTTTGCGTTATACGTTTTACTTAATGACAGTTTAGCTTGTATGCATATAAATGCTTGTATATGCTAGCTACTGTCTCGTTTCAGCTATAGTTAAAGACTAAAGAATTTCCAGTCTATGCATTGTAGAAACTTGCCATAATGTTATTCAGGGGTATAAAAGTTCTCTACCAGCTCTTAAACAGGAAACATGTTTTCTGCTGCTAAAACTTTTAATGAGGATATTTTCAACAGCAATGTAGAGTCAATAAAAAGTAGCAAAAATAAAAGATCATTATATTCAGCATCAGGACAAGGTCCTTTAAAACACAAGTTGAAGATACACAAGTGCACCCCCATCAGTTCCTGGTACATACAGTATATTTCTCTGCCCCCCTTCATATATCTTACATCTAAGAACTATATGTTCAGAAAGTTTCTACCACACGGAAGAAACATTAAAAAAGCAAACACTCGTTAAAACATGGCACTGCTACCAAACAGCATTTTTTTTGCAGTCAAGGTACAACTTCAGAAATTGAAAAGGTACTATAGTCAAAATCTTTTTCTTAGTTTGGATAGAGTAAAAAAGGTTTATAGTTTCTATTATAAAGAAGTAGATATTTCCGCAATGAGGATACATAGAGCATTGAAAATCTGAGATGTGACGAGCGGGACAACCTTGTGGACCATACCTCTGCCTTTCTACCCTTTTTCTTCTTTCTCTTTCCTTTTCTCCACCTTATGATTAAAGCTCATTATCAGAATTTATTTGACCTATATACACTCTACCTGTAAACAATATGTATAGTAGGTATAAATCATTTAAATACCTACAAAAGTAACTAAGGAAATGATATATATCTATAATTTAGGTTTACGTGAACCCAATGTTTAATATTTGAAATTTCATGATATTTACCTATATAAACCCTACTGTAAAACAATGAGCTTACTTTATAGATCCTTGTAAACTTACTTTATGTATCTTTATAATATTGTATACTCAATAAACTTCTTTTGACAAGGAAAGTCTGAGATGAGTACAAACTCTTCCATACTGTATACTTTTAAAAAACAAAATCCACCTAATCCTTCATCCTTTGTCCATGTTTACTATAACCCCTGGCAAAAATTATGGAATCACCAGTCCCTGAGGATGTTCCTTCAGTTGTTTATTGTTGTAGAAAAAAAGCAGATCACAGACATGGCCAAAAACTAAAGGCATTTCAAATGGCAACTTTCTGGCTTTAAGAAACACTAAAAGAAATCAAGAAAAATAATTGTGGTGGCCAGTAACAGTTAGATTTATAGAACAAGCACAGGGAATAAATTATGGAATCACTCAATTCTGAGGAAAAAATTATGGAATCGTGAAAAACAAACAAACAAAATAACACTCCAACACATCACTAGTACTTTGTTGCACCACCTCTGGCTTTTATAACTGCTTGCAGTCTCTGAGGCATTGACTTAATGAGTGATAAACAGTACTCTTCATCAATCTGGCTCCAGCCTTCTCTGATTGCTGTTGCCAAATCATCTTTGCAGGTTGGAGCCTTGTCATGGACCATTTTCTGTAACTTCCACCACAGATTTTCAATTGGATTGAGATCCGGACTGTTTGCAGGCCATGATATTGACCTTATGTGTCTTTCTTCAAGGAATTTTTTCACAGTTTTTGCTCTATGGCAAGATGCATTATCATCTTGATAAATGATTTCATCATCCCCAAACATCCTTTCAATAGATGGGATAAGAAAAGGGTCCAAAATTTCAATGTAAACCTGTGCATTTATTGAAGATTTAATGACAGCCATCTCCCCAGTGCCTTTACCTGACATGCAGCCCCATATCATAATTGATTGTGGAAATTTGCATGTTTTCTTCAGACAGTCGTCTGCATAAATCTCATTGGAACGGCACCAAACAAAAGTTCCAGCATCATCACCTTGCCCAATGCAGATTCGAGATTCATCACTGAATATGACTTTCATCCAATCATCCACAGTCCACGATTGCCTTTCCTTAGCCCATTGTAACCTTGTTTTTTTGTGTTTAGGTGTTGGAGATGGCTTTCTTTTAGCTTTTCTGTATGTAAATCCCATTTCCTTTAGGCGGTTTCTTACAGTTCGGTCACAGATGTTGACTCCAGTTTCCTCCCATTTGTTCCTCATTTGTTTTGTTGTACATTTTCTGTTTTCAAGGCATATTGCTTTAAGTTTTCTGTCTTGACGCTTTGATGTCTTCCTTGGTCTACCAGTATGCTTGCCTTTAACCACCTTCCCATGTTGTTTGTATTTGGTCCATGTTTTAGACACAGCCGACTGTGAACAACCAACATCTTGTGCAACACTGCCTGATGATTTACCCTCTTTACCTACATACTAACAAGCAGATTTAATCTGATGCAGGTGTTAGTGTTTGTAATGAAAAATTACAGGGTGATTCCATCATTTTTCCTCAGAATTGAGTGATTCCATAATTTATTCCCTGTGCTTGTTCTATAAATATAACTGTTACTGGCCACCACAATTATTTTTCTTGATTTCTTTTAGTGTTTCTTAAAGTCAGAAAGTTGCCATTTGAAATGCCATTAGTTTTTGGCCATGTCTGTGATCTGCTTTTTTTCTACAACAATAAACAACTGAAGGAACATCCTCAGGGACTGGTGATTCCATAATTTTTGCCAGGGGTTGTAAATCCCTTTGTACTTACTTTAGATCAGCAGGTGATCCAGTCCAGGATTCACAGCCTATGCTGGGTGGTGCTCCACTCCTCTTCTCAGCCAGCAAGGCTTATTGTCCATAGGCAGTCCTGCACATGCAGAGGTCTATTATCTAAAATCAAGCCTGTAGGGAGCCTTCTCATTAGGGCCCATAAAGAATGCACAGTACTGCATGGGTCCTTTAAATGAGGATCAGCAAGCCGCCTAGTGTAGGCCATTGCTACTTGACAGGGTCTTCTGTTAATCTAAGGTAAGCACAACAAGTAAAGTTAACATGGTGAAAGTGGCAGTTAGGTTTAAGCTACTCCATAGTATATTCACCCTTTAAAAAAGGAAAGTTTAACATCTAAGACTTATGATAAACAAAGTATAAGAGGTTTTATTTAGTATTAATGCTTTTTCACTCTGGGCTATAGAGAACACATTTTTACATTTTTCTTGATCTTTGTCTGCCAACTGGGAGAGTCAAATAGGCTCCTGGCACTTTCTAGGGCTAATCATAAAGCCAACAAAGTTTTTTTTCCTAAAATAACAAACATGTTATACTTACCTGCTCTGTGTAATGTCATTGCACAGAGCGGCCCCAAACCTCCTCTTCTGGGCCCCCTGCTGGTGCTCTAGGCTCCTCCTCTTCTCGGTGCACCACCATAGGAAGCTGCTTCCCATGGGGGGGCACCTATGGGCTCGCTCTCGAGCTGGGCTGTGTGCATACATAGACACACACAGAATGGCTTGGCCCCACCCCCGATCCCACCTCACGTGATTTAATTGACAGCAGCAGGAGTCAAAATCTTGTGCGGATAGGAAGAGAGAGCAACACCGCTGCACTCGGGCACAGCACTGGATCGAGATAGGACTCAGGTAAGTATTTAGGGAGCTGAGGGGGTAATACAACCAATGGGACATTTTTTACTTTAATGCAGGGAATGCATTAAGGTAAAAAATATTCTGGCTTTGGAACCACTTTAAAAGAGTGTATCATGGTCAATGAAAGGGCATGTTTAGGTGGAATGTGACTTTGAATTGATCTATTGAAAACCTTTTTTTACTTCAAATATCTCCTTAAAGCTGAAGTTTAATCTGCTTATATTTTGCCTTACCTTGTTTCTTCTTTTCCCCGTTTCAACATGCAAATGAAACTTTTAAATAAAACCTGTTTTAATACATACTTAATTTAGGCCCTGTGATGCGTCTCTGTGCTCCTGTATGTAAGGAAGGTAGATCAGGGCTGGTGGGGGGGACTGGCAGCGTGCTGTACATAGCTTCCTGAAGACATTACATCAACCTGCCTTGGTACTCCTCAAGTGCCTTCAACCCTGGTACCCTGGAACTGGGTGCTAGGGTAATATGTCCTCAGTGGCTACCAAATGGCTGAAGAAAGAAGACAACTGATGAGGAAGAAGTGGCGGAGAAGACGGTCAAAATCTTGATGCAGGGGGACAAGTAGAGAAGGCAGTAGGTGTCTGCTGATAAAATCCCAGCTTCAGCTCTAATAACCACGTGAAGGTGGTTTGAAAAGAGTTTGTTAACAGTTTAATATCCACATTCAGCAGTGAAATCGATCGATAGGACGAGCATAAATCCAGATTCATGGCAGGTTTCGGGACCACTACAATTACCATCTTAGACATGGAAGCAGGGAGAGAATTGGAATTGAAAGAAGTCAGCCACAAGGAGTGGAAGCGGGGAACTAGCTCCTCTGCATAGGGGTCTTCTCTGACTCCCTGCATTAAGTTTCCTTGGCCGACCACTGCATCTACAACAATATATTACTATTGGGACTTGGAGATTTAAATATACGCACCACCTCCTTTAAATACAGTATGACAAGAAATACCCAAAGAGCAAGAACTGGAGTTTTAAGGTGCAGAAAAATAAATCAACATTAAATTAACCAAATATAGAATTTTTTTTTATTATTACATACATGCTATAAAACTACTTAAAACATTGGGGCAGAATCTGCCCTGTAGTCACAATACAAAAGAATGGTTGCCTCTACATGTTTCACCACAAACGTGGCTTCTTCTGGAGCTTTTGTAGGACCTTTTAATACAAATCCACCTTTAATAATGATCACGGTTCCAAATAATCCCCAAAACCCTCCAAGAGGTCCAACGGGGGATGTCTGTGCCACAAAAGCGGGGGAAGAACAATTGCCCTACCGTTAAATCTGTTATCTCTGTGAAAGCTTGACGAATTTGATCGATCAATATTCACATCCTTTTTCCTAATACAAGCTTCACACAGTGACTGCAAACTTCAAAGTACTTGTTCGATCTGAACACTTCCCTTTCTTCAATTTCTATTTTAGGTTTTAAATCAGATCTGAGCTTCTGTTTACTTCAAGAAACATTAGAGTAAATGGTATGGCCATCGGCTGCATCCCTGCTGTCTTTTGACCATTACATGAGCATTAGATTGCATACAGGCTATCCATTTGTAACATCCCCCAATTAGCAGCACCCATAAACATACCCTTTAGGCAGCCTTGGGTCTTTGCACATAACCTGGAATGGTTAGAGGTGATGCACCTAATGGCTATTGAAATGAAAAACAATTTTACAATTTTTCAAAATGTCAATAAAGATACTGATGGTTGAAAACACATTTTATTTATACTTCATTTTTGACAGCTCAAACATAGCAATCTTTGATAAAAAGGGATTCTGCATTTTCAGTAACCTTTATCCATGAAAATGCTGCTACATTATTAATTCCCTAGATGAGTCAAATTCCCCTTTGATTGGGTCACGTTTGATCAACTGTAATCCATTCATATGCCGCCAGAGGAACATTCGGAGACAATGCAGACACATGCATTAATTAATTAAGGCTCTATCTGCTATCTGGTTGGGTTAAATTAAAATCAGATGTTGTTCTATGCTTTTTGCATACTCAGATTGTTAAATGTCCTAAAACAATCTGTTGAATTCTAATAAGTTCATGTTTCCCTATGCTTTGTGCACATTAATTCACAGGAACAAAACCATCTGTTACAGTAATGTCTAAAAAGATCGAACAACTGCACACTGCTAGTAACAAACGTGTTACAGAAACCCAAATGCCTACATCTGATGATGTTTCTGCTGAATGCTGTTTGTTTTCTGAGAATTCAAATGTGCCTGATGAACCTTTGCTGGTAAATATTCCCAAAGTAAAATTTAGGTAAAGATTGATGAGGTTCTATGTGATTTTTTTTTATTGTGTAAGGCTTTTTTTTAATTGTAAACTTGCAGTGGTCACACACTAATCTGATAGATGGATATTGTAGCATGCATATAAAGGTGCTTCAAATAACTTAATTCTATAGCACTCGGGAGTCCCAAAACCTGGAAGCAATATTATACAAATAACAGCTTTCTGGATGATTATGGTGCTTGGTTCCACCAATGAATCTAATTCTTTGTCAGTAAGTCTGTTCATCATAGTGATGGGCCAACAGAGAGGCATCAGAGGTGGGAGGGGGTAGGACAAAATACTGACTTCATGTAGGAAGTTGCATAGTAACTAAAAAGTCAAAGGATATCTAAACCCTAACTCAATGACATTTTGTTTTTTCATCTTTGTGCATCTCAGTGCTGCTGGTCTCATGTAGCCTTTTTTTCAGCCACTTCCTGTCACCATTAAAGCGGGGGTCCACCTATCTATCGTTTTTTTTTTTTGGAGTTCATTCACAAACTTTTCTTCTCATGATTATCTACTCACATGTTCTGTGTAATAAGTCCGCCTGTGTCCAATTTCGTTGTAAAGAATAACTTATAAAATTCACTGAAGGCGGTTTCCATTTTCATTGTGGGCATTTGAAGCCCACAAGCATGTATTTCCTGGATGCGGTGAATGCTGTGCTCCCAGCATTCACCGAGATGTTGTGATGACGCTGTTGCACAATGCATGCTGGGAACTAGCCTGAGACTAGCTCCCAGGGGACTGTGGGAGGTCTGGGAGAGGCTAGAAACACGCCTACTCCCATGGGAGGAAAACCAGGAAGTGCTAAGAAGATTAGAAAAAAAAAGGTAATTACGGCGATTTAAATTTTTTTACACAGCATATCAGCATCTAGGCAAGGAAGAGAATGCATAGAGATAATGTTCAAAATTTGGGTGGAACCCCGCTTTAACTCATGGCTGCACATCTTTGCTCTGGACCAATTCTTGATGTTAACCAGAGTGAACGATGCCTGAGCAGTTTTTGTTGGCACAGTTGCTTGTAGTCTCCATCAGGAGAACAGGTGATAAGGTGACAATGCAGGAACTCAGCTAGTAGATAGCTGTCACCCCATAACAGGAAGTGCCTGAACCAGGACCATCATGGCAGGATCAGTAGGTAGTACTTTAATAAAAGCTGCATATATAACCCCTTCCCATGACCTGTCGACAGGACGCATATATGCGGTCTCACTGGACTGTTTTTTTTTCAGAGGTGCCACATATACCTGTATGCATAACTGTCTTTGTGCTGGGAGCATGCCACACAGCTCTTTCTGACTCCTGATTCCGGGTCACCTGATCGCTGTGATAGCATCACTGTGAAGCCCGCCCCTGTGTTTTCTCTCTCTCTGAATGGAGGGGAGAGATACATTGCACCTCTTTCCTTGAAGAGAGAAAAATAAACAAAACTACAGTATCTCACAAAAGTGAGTACAACCCTCACATTTTTGTAAATATTATATTATATCTTTTCATGTGACAACACTGAAGAAATTCCACTTTGCTACACTGTAAAGTAGTGAGTGTACAGCTTGTATAACAGTGTAAATTTGCTGTCCCCTCAAAATAACTCAACACACAGCCATTAATATCTAAACCGCTGGCAACAAAAGTGAGTACACAAGTGAAAATGTCCAAATTGGTTCCAAAGTGTCAATATTTTGTGTGGCCACCATTATTTTCCAGAACTGCCTTAACCCTCTTGGGCATGGAGTTCACTAGAGCTTCATAGGTTGCCACTGGAGTCCTTTTGTCCCACAGATGCTCAATAGGGTTTAGGTCTGGAGACATGCTTGGCCAGTCCATCACCTTTACCCTCAGCTTTTTTGGCAAGGCAGTGGTCATAGTGGAGATGTGTTTGGGGTCGTTATCATGTTGGAATACTGCCCTGCAGCCCAGTCTCCGAAAGGGAGGGGATCATGCTCTGCTTCAGTATGTCACAGTACATGTTGTCATTTATGGCTCCCTCAATGAACTGTAGCTCCCCAGTGGCGGCAGCACTCATGCAGCCCCAGACCATGAAACTCCCACCACCATGCTTGACTGTAGGCAAGACACACTTGTCTTTGTACTCCTCACCTGGTTGCCGCCACACACGCTTGACACCATCTGAACCAAATAAGTTTATCTTGTTCTCATCAGACCACAGGACATGGTTCCAGTAATTCATGTCCTTCATGCTTGTTTTCAGCAAACTGTTTGCGGGCTTTCTTGTGCATCATCTTTAGAAGAGGCTTCCTACTGGGGCAACAGCCATGCAGACCAATGTGATGCAGTATGCGGCGTATGATCTGAGCACTGACAGGCTGACCCCCCACCCCTTCAACCTCTGCAGAAATGCTGGCAGCACTTATACCTCTATTTCCTAAAGACAACCTCTGGATATGACGCTGAGCACCTCAACTTCTTTGGTCGACCATGGCAAGGACTGTTCTGAGTGGAACCTGTCCTGTTAAACCGCTGTATGGTCTTGGCCATTGTGCTGCAGCTCAGTTTCAGGGTCTTGGTAATCTTCTTATAGCCTAGGCCATCTTTATGTACAGCAACATATCTTTTTTTCAGATCCTCAGAGAGTGCTTTGCCATGAGGTGCCATGTTGAACTTCTAGTGACCAGTATGAGAGAGTGAGAGGCCATATCACCAAATTTAACACACCTGCTCCCCATTCACACCTGAGACCTTATATCACTAATGAGTCACATGACACCGGGGAGGAAAAATGGCTAATTGGGCCCAATTTGGACATTTTTACTTAGTGGTGCGCTCACTTTTGTTGCCAGCGATTTAGACATTAATGGCTGTGTGTTGAGTTATTTTGAGGGGGCAGCAAATTTACACTGTTATACAAGCTGTACACTCACTACTTTACATTGTAGCAAAGTGTGATTTCTTCAGTGTTGTCACTAGGGATGAGCTTCGTGTTCGAATTGAACGCATGTTCGACTCGAACATTGCCTGTTCGGTCGTTCACCGAATTCCGAACGATATGGGCCATTTGCGCCAAATTCGAGTGGTGCGTCACGGCCCATAATTCACTGCGGCATCGCAGTGCATTGCTGGCTGATGATTGGCCAAGCATGAACTATGACCCGCATGCTTGGCCAATCACAGCACCGACTGTACAGAGAGCCGTAATTGGCAAAAGCCAGGGTGGCTTTGGCCAATTATGGCTCAGAAGTTTAGTACACGCCCCACACTATATAAGGCCGCCTGCATGGCGGCCCTGTGTAGTGTGTTCCGGCGTTGAGAGAGAGATAGATAGACAGAGAGACATTGTAATTTGATTTAAGTTAGATAGAGTAGGCAGGCAAGTCAGTTAGCCGCACTTACAGTGTATTGTGTATATATATACATCCTAGGTGTTGTGTATATATATATATATATATATATATATATATATATATATATAGCTACCTGAAGAAAATTAGTGGTGTTCTTCTGATCCTATTAGTACAGTACCACAAGCAGCTGTAGTATTTACAAATTAGTGTAGTGCGTCCTCTGCACAGTGTGCACCTAAAGCTACCTGAAGAAAATTAGTGTTCTTCTGATCCTATTAGTACAGTACCGCAGGCAGCTGCAGTATTTACAAGTTAGTGTAGTGCGTCCTCTGCACAGTGTGCACCTAAAGCTACCTGTAGAAAATTAGTGGTGTTCTTCTGATCCTATTAGTACAGTACCACGGGCAGCTGTAGTATTTACAAGTTAGTGTAGTGCATCCTCTGCACAGTGTGCACCTAAAGCTACCTAAAAAAAATTAGTGGTGTTCTTCTGATCCTATTTGTACAGTACCGCAGGCAGCTGCAGTATTTACAATTTAGTGTAGTGCGTCCCCTGCACAGTGGGCACTTAAAGCTACCTGAAGAAAATTAGTGGTGTTCTTCTGATCCTATTAATACCACAGGCAGGCAGCTACAGCATTTACAGTTAGTGTAGTGTGTCCTCTGCACAGTGTGCACCTAAAGCTACCTGGAGACAATTGCTGTTGTTCTGCTCCTATTAATACCACAGGCAGGCAGCTACAGTATTTACAGTTAGTGCACTGTGTCCTCTGCACAGTGTGCACCTAAAGCTACCTGAAGAAAATGAGTGGTGTTCTTCTGATCCTATTAATACCACAGGCAGGCAGCTACAGTATTTACAGTTAGTGTAGTGCGTCCTCTGCACAGTGTGCACCTAAAGCTACCTGGAGACAATTGCTCTTGTTCTGCTCCTATTAATACCACAGGCAGGCAGCTACAGTATTTACAGTTAGTGTACTGTGTCCTCTGCACAGTGTGCACCTAAAGCTACCTGGAGACAATTGCTCTTGTTCTGCTCCTATTAATACCACAGGCAGGCAGCTACAGTATTTACAGTTAGTGTACTGTGTCCTCTGCACAGTGTGGACCTAAAGCTACCTGAATAAAATTGGTGGTGTTCTTCTGATCCTATTAATACTACAAACAGGCAGCTACAGTATTTACAGTTAGTGTACTGCGTCCTCTGCACAGTGTGCACCTAAAGCTACCTGAAGACAATTGCTGTTGTTCTGCTACTCTTAATACCACAGGCAGGCAGTTTCAGAATTTACAGTTAGTGTACTGCGTCCTGTGCACAGTGTGCACCTAAAGCTACCTGAAGACAATTGCTGGCGTTCTCATACTAATAATACTACAGGCAGGCAGTTGATTCTGCTGCAGTATATAGTATAGTATCAGTGTATATATATATATATATATATATATATATATATATATATATATATACATTCCAGCTTTGTGCAGCTACATCTCACTGCAGGCCATTAGTATGTCTGGAAGGCCAACAAGGAGAGGCAGACAGTCACAAGCCAATAAAAGAGGGCAAGCAGGCTCTATGTCTAGAGGCAACAGTGCTGGTCGTGGAGACGGTGCATCCTCATCAGCACGTGGCCGTGGGACATGCTTGTCCTTTATTTCGGCAGCTGGCCGTGTTGAGCCGCAACATGCGGAAGACTTGGTAGAGTGGATGACCAAGCTGTTCTCATCCTCCTCATCCTCTCTCACCCAGGCTTAGGGTACTTTGTCTGGCAAAGCAGCTGCCAACGCGGCCTCTTCCCTTGGCTCAATGGCATCAGTCACTCCTTCCCTAGCCTCATCATGTCCCCCGAACTGTTTGACCACAGTGTTGGGTACATGCTCCAGGAGGATGCCCAGTGTTTGAAAGGCTCCGATGATGGTACCCAGCTAGAGGAAGGCGGTAACGTGAGCCCAGAGAGAGGGGGTGCCCAAGAAGGACAGCAATCTGGCAGTCATGTTCCCCCAGCTGCAGCATACTGCCAGCTTTGCTCCAGTGATGAGGAGGGAGGGGATGATGAGGTCACTGACTCCACGTGGGTGCCTGATAGGAGAGAGGAGGAGGAGGCACATCACCAACGAGGCAGGATGCCCTCCAGGGGCCAGCTTAAGGGCAGCACACCGACTGCATCACACCGCAGAGCTCTGCATGTGCAGGGCGCTTCTGTCTCTGCGCGTTATTCCAAAAGTTCTTTGGTGTGGGCCTTTTTTGAGACGAGTGCATCAGATCCCACTGCTGCTATTTGCAACATATGTCTCAAGCGTATCTCTCGTGGCCAAAGCATCTCCCGCTTGGGCACCACATGCTTGACCAGACATATGTTGACCTGCCATGCAGTTCATTGGCAAGCGTACCTAAAAGACCCACACTAAAGAACAAAGAGGACCTCTCCTTGCTCCTCATCAGCTGAGATCTCCAACCCCACTATACCTTCAGTCCTCTCTGAGACCTCTGAGAGGAATGAAGGTGTAGAATTAGGTGTGCCACAGCTAAGTACTTGGGGGCAATCTGCTATCGGTACACCGACATCAGATTGTACGAGGCAAATTTCCCTGCCCCAGCTGCTGCACCGCCGAAAGAAGTTCGCTCCCAGCCATCCACATGCCCAGCGTTTGAATGCTAGCTTGGCTAAACTGCTAGCACTTCAACTGCTGCCTTTTCAGTTGGTAGACTCTGCCCCCTTCCGTGAGTTTGTGGAATGTGCGCTTCCTCAGTGGCAGGTTCCCAAACGCCACTTTTTCTCACGGAAGGCGATTCCGGCTCTCTACTGGTATGTGGAAGGCAATGTCTTGGCCTCGCTGGACAGGACGGTCAGCAGTAAGGTGCATATTACCGCTGACTCATGGTCCAGCAGGCATGGACAGGGACGTTACCTATCTTTCACCGCGCACTGGATGACTCTTCTGGCAGCTGGGAAGGATGCAGGACAAGGTGCAGTAGTGTTGGAGGTTGATGAATAAAAGGGATGGGTTTCCGCGCTCACAGATCAAAGGTTTGCAGCCTCCCCTTACACTTACCCTTATGGGGGTGAGGTTACTTGTAAAGAAGATTATAGATAGGGGTAGGTGGCGCTACCTTTAACAGGGTACCTTAAAAAATATAACATAAATATCCAAATAAATAAATAATATATACTCATATGTGTAAAGCAACAGCCACTCAAAATCATTGGTTAGTGAATGTGAGTGTGCATCTCTTAAATAATGAACCGTGCTAACATGCCAATCTCATATCATGCCTATAGATATATGAAGTGTAGTTAACCATCAATTGTGAATAATATATATCAATATAATAATTAAACCATTCAATAAACACCATAATATGTAACATAGAAGGGAATCAGTCCAATAGGAATCCCCCCTCGACAAGCAATGTGGTGTCCTCTCTCCAAATAGCATTAATCAACACGTGCAGCTAGTGATATCCAGATCCTGTGTTGATCCACTTTGCCATCCACAGCCAAACAAATGGACGGGACCCACAAATATGCTCAAAAGTAAGTTGTATAAGAGTGAAAAGTTTAAAACATCTGAAGATATAACCTAAGTAGTCCCAACTTAGGCAAAAATACAAAGATACAAAAACCATAAAGTGGTAAAAAAATAAGGCAAAATGAATGCACCAAATTCCAGCATAGGCAAAAAAAGTCTGTGATTAGTGACTTTCGTTAAGACAGCTGTTCAAATCCAGTGACTTGCGGTGCTCCCCCTCAAAGATCCCCACTCACCAGCTCCCTACACCCCTGCAGGGATAATAGGCATGTAGTACCAGGCAACAGTATGGTGTTTTGGGTCCCCAGGTGCTCCCGCTCCAGCTGTGATGTATCCGTCAGTTTATCCTCATAAGGAAGAAAGAGGGCTCCATAGTGTGATACGTTTTTTTAAAAAACTTTTTTATTAAGCTATCATAAAACAGCACATAAAATAAAATAAAATAAATAAACTAAATAAAAAAGTAAATAAAAATCCGGGCTCCTATTAGGAAAGCCAGATAGTCACACTGCGTGTAACAAATTGGTATGGAGAGAGCTCGTGTTAGTAGGACCAACAGCTGAGCGGCGTGCGCCTCAGCTGCGTTCCACACTCTCTCCTACTTCCGCGTGTGACGTCAGTGAGTAGCTCCGCCTTACGCGTTTCGTCATCGACGTTATCAAAGGCGCTTGATAAAGGTAGCGCCACCTACCCCTATCTATAATCTTCTTTACAACTAGTGTTGGAGGTTGTTCTGTCACCACGCCTCCAAAATACTAGTGGTGATTCTGCCACACCTCTCTCCTCCACTCCCTCCTTTTCTTCTTACTCCATGGCCTATTCCTGTGCTGATTTGACTTCGGAACCAGCGGTGCTCCGTAGGCGTTCAAGGGGCTACGCAAGCATGCAGGCCAAAATGTGCTTGGGGGACAGGAGCCACACTGGGGCAGAGATTCTGTCAGCTCTGCAGGGGCAGGTTCAGAGGTGGTTGACGCCACGCTAGCTTAAGGCAGGTATGGTGGTTTGCGACAATGGCACCAACCTCCTCTCCGCCCTCCGACAGGGACAACTGACCCATGTGCCCTGTTTGGCTCACGTCCTTAACTTGGTGATGCAGCGGTTCTTGGGCAGGTACCCCGGCTTACAGGATGTCCTGAGGCAGGCCAGGAAAGTCTGTGTGCATTTCTGCCGGTCATATAATGCCAGTGCTTGGCTGGCTGACCTCCAAAAGGAATTTAACCTGCCCAAGAACCACTTAATCTGTGACATGCCCACCAGGTGGAACTCAAGGTTGGCCATGCTGCAGCGGCTGCACACACAGCAGAGGGCCATCAATGAGTACCTGTGTGACTATGGCACCAGGACAGGGTCAGGGGAGCTTGTTTTTTTTTCCCCACACCAGTGGGCCATGATCAGGGATGCATGCACTGTCCTGTCACCATTTGAGGAGGCCAGGAGGATGGTGAGCAGTGACAGTGCATGCATCAGTGATACTGTCCCTCTTGTCCACCTGTTGGAGCACTCAAGGCCCCCTTTATCCAGAAAGTGTCCCTGCGTGCCCGCCGATCACACAGGAAGAGGAGGAGGAGGAGGAGGAAGAGGAGGATTGTGTCAGCATGGAGGTGGAGCCTGGCACTCAGCATCAGCAGCAATCTTTAAGGGATCATTTACAGTCCCAAGAAACCCATGAACTTGTACCTGGCTGGGAGGAGGTGGCTGCGGATTATGTCATCCTTAGTGACCCAGAAGACTCCGGAACGAATGCCTCAGTAAACCTGCGCTGCATGGCCTCCCTGATCCTGCAAAGCCTGCGGAAGGATCCTCGTATTCGTGGTATCAAGGAGAGGGATCAATACTGGCTGGCAACCCTCCATGATCCACGTTACAAGGGTAAGGTTGCGGACCTTATCTAACGTTCGTGCAAATTTTCGGCCCGTTCGCGGGTTCTGGTGCAAACCGAACCGGGGGGTGTTCGGCTCATCCCTAGTTGTCACATGAAAAGATATAATAAAATATTTACAAAAATGCTGAGAGTGTACTCACTTTTGTGAGATACTGTATGTGTAAAAAAAAAGAAAAGAAAAAATACCTAGCTTAACCACTTGAGCCCCGGACCATTATGCTGCCTAAGGACCAGAGGTCTTTTTCCAATTTGGCACTGCGTCGCTTTAACTGCTAATTGCGCGGTCATGCAATGCTGTACCCAAACGAAATTTGCGTCCTTTTCTTCCCACAAATAGAGCTTTCTTTTGATGGTATTTGATCACCTCTGCGGTTTTTATTTTTTGCGCTATAAACGGAAAAAGACCAAAAATTTTGAAAAAAAATGATATTTTCTACTTTTTGTTATAAAAAAAATCCAATAAACTAAATTTTAGTCATACATTTAGGCCAAAATGTATTCGGCCACATGTCTTTGGTAAAAAAAATGTCAATAAGCGTATATTTATTGGTTTGCGCAAAAGTTATAGCGTCTACAAACTAGGGTACATTTTCTGGAATTTACACAGCTTTTAGTTTATGACTGCCTATGTCATTTCTTGAGGTGCTAAAATGACAGGGAAGTACAAAACCCCCACAAATGACCCCATTTTGGAAAGTAGACACCCCAAGGAAATTGCTGAGAGGCATGTTGAGCCCATTGAATATTCATTTTTTTTGTCCCAAGTGATTGAAAAATGACAAAAAAAAAAAAAAAAAAAAATATTTACAAAAAGTTGTCACTAAATGATATATTGCTCACACAGGCCATGGGCCTATGTGGAATTGCACCCCAAAATACATTCAGCTGCTTCTCCTGAGTATGGGGATACCACATGTGTGGGACTTTTTGGGAGCCTAGCCGCGTACGGGACCCCGAAAACCAAACACCGCCTTCAGGATTTCTAAGGGTGTAAATTTTTGCTTTCACTCTTCACTGCCTATCACAGTTTCGGAGGCCATGGAATGCCCAGGTGGCACAAAACCCCCCAAAATGACCCCATTTTGGAAAGTAGACACCCCAAGCTATTTGCTGAGAGGCATATTGAGTCCATGGAATATTTTATATTTTGACACAAGTTGCGGGAAAGTGACACTTTTTTTTTTTTTTTTTTTCATAAAGTTGTCACTAAATGATATATTGCTCACACAGGCCATGGGCCTATGTGGAATTGCACCCCAAAATACATTTAGCTGCTTCTCCTGAGTATGGGGATACCACATGTGTGGGACTTTTTGGGAGCCTAGCCGCGTACGGGACCCCGAAAACCAATCACTGCCTTCAGGATTTCTAAGGGTGAAAATTTTTGATTTCACTCTTTACTGCCTATCACAGTTTTGGAGGCCATGGAATGCCCAGGTGGCATAAAACCCCCCCCCAAATGACCCCATTTTGGAAAGTAGACACCCCAAGCTATTTGCTGAGAGGCATGGTGAGTATTTTGCAGCTCTCATTTGTTTTTGAAAATGAAGAAAGACAAGAAAAAACATTTTTTTTTTTCTTTTTTCAATTTTCAAAACTTTGTGACAAAAAGTGAGGTCTGCAAAATACTCACTATACCTCTCAGCAAATAGCTTGGGGTGTCTACTTTCCAAAATGGGGTCATTTGGGGGGGTTTTGTGCCACCTGGGCATTCCATGGCCTCCGAAACTGTGATAGGCAGTGAAGAGTGAAATCAAAAATTCACGCCCTTAGAAAGCCTGAAGGCGGTGCTTGGTTTTCGGGGTCCCGTACGCGGCTAGGCTCCCAAAAAGTCTCACACATGTGGTATCCCCGTATTCAGGAGAAGCAGCAGAATGTATTTTGGGGTGTAATTTCACATATTCCCATGGCATGTTTGAGCAATATATCATTTAGTGACAACTTTGTGCAAAAAAAAAAAAAAAAAAAAAAAATTTGTCTCTTTCCCGCAACTTGTGTCGCAATATAAAATATTCCATGAACTCGACATGCCTCTCAGCAAATAGCTTGGGGTGTCTACTTTCCAAAATGGGGTCATTTGGGGGGGTTTTGAACTGTCCTGGCATTTTATGCACAACATTTAGAAGCTTATGTCACACATCACCCACTCTTCTAACCACTTGAAGACAAAGCCCTTTCTGACACTTATTGTTTACATGAAAAAGTTTTTTTTTTTTTGCAAAAAAATTACTTTGAACCCCCAAACATTATATATTTTTTTAAAGCAAATGCCCTACAGATTAAAATGGTGGGTGTTTCATTTTTTTTTTTCACACAGTAATTGCGCAGCGATTTTTCAAACGCATTTTTTGGGGAAAAAACACACTTTTTAAAATTTTAATGCACTAAAACACACTATATTGCCCAAATGTTTGATGAAATAAAAAAGATGATCTTAGGCCGAGTACATGGATACCAAACATGACATGCTTTAAAATTGCGCACAAACGTGCAGTGGCAACAAAATAAATACATGTTTAAAAGCCTTCAAAAGCCTTTACAGGTTACCACTTTAG
Source organism: Aquarana catesbeiana (assembly GCF_042186555.1). Taxonomy (NCBI): domain Eukaryota; kingdom Metazoa; phylum Chordata; class Amphibia; order Anura; family Ranidae; genus Aquarana; species Aquarana catesbeiana. The sequence continues at coordinate 563,922,356 of NC_133328.1, forward strand.
ATTTACAGAGGAGGTCTACTGGAAAAATTACTGCACTCGATCTGGCCTTCGCGGTGATACCTCACATGCATGGTGCAATTGCTGTTTACATATGACGCCAGACCGCCGCTTGCGTTCGCCTTAGCGCGAGAGCAGGGGGCGACAATGGTGCTTTTTTTTTTTTTTTTCTTTATTATTTTTTTGCTTTTTTAATCTTACTTTTAAACTGTTCCTTTCATATTTTTTTTTTTAATCATTTTTATTGTTATCTCGGGGAATGTAAATATCCCCTATGATAGCAATAGGTAGTGACAGGTACTCTTTTTTGAAAAAATTGTGGTCTATTAGACCCTAGATCTCTCCTCTGCCCTCAAAGCATCTGACCACACCAAGATCGGTGTGATAAAATGCTTCCCCAATTTCCCAATGGCGCTATTTACATCCGGCGAAATCTAAGTCATGAAATACTCGTAGCTTCCGGTTTCTTAGGCCATAGAGATGTTTGGAGCCACTCTGGTCTCTGATCAGCTCTATGGTCAGCTGGCTGAATCACCGGCTGCATTCTCAGGTTCCCTGTTGAGACAGGAGAGCCAGAGAAAAACACGGAAGACGGTGGGGGTGGGGGGGGGCATTCCCTCCCACGGCTTGTAAAGGCAGTCTAGAGGCTAATTAGCCACTAGGATTGCTTTTACATGAAAGCCGACCGCTGGCTAAAAAGAATGATACCAAGATGATACCTAAACCTGCAAGCATCATTCTGGTATAACCACTCAAAGTCGTGAATGGCGTACCTGAAGACAAAAAAATGGTTAACAATGGTTAACAATAAAGCACAGTAAACAGTAAAGTATAAATAATTACACACCTGAAAAACAAACATGATAAAACATAATAACAATAACAATAACAAGAAAACATTGCAGAATAGAATACAGTAAAAAAGAGCAGAACTATAGAGAGAGAGAATAGAGAGAGAGAGAACAATAAAACGACAACTATTTTTTTTTTATTTCATATTTTTTTTTTTTTTTACACTTTTTTTGTAACTAACTTTTATAACGGTAACCGGTTCCAGGTTCGGGTCTCTCAAAATGCGATGGCATCTTGGGAGACCCTGTGAAAGTGTGCCTAGTCTGTGCAATGCTGTACTCTACGCTAATACTCAACTAGTGAATGGTAGCGTTCAAAACATTCACCAATGCAAAGACCAGGATTGTCAGGACAGGAGGGACAATAATAGCGGGTGTCACGCCTATATCCGCGCTTGCTGCAGACACAACATCTTTTTTGGGGGGTTCGCTGGGTAGGGGTAGTCGGGAGGACATAAAGAAAATGCCTCTCATGCAGCCGACTGCATTTGGTTGGGGATGTGAATGGGGGAAGTACGGGCGCTGCAGAAGTGGTGGGTTCCCAATTAGGATTGGCGAATGCAGCAGGAAGGGCATTATGGGCACGACGGGCCTGTGTTTGTCTTTTTGGTGGCAGCGGGACACTACTTGTGCTTGCCACCTCACCAGCTTGAACTGCACTTATGGGACTCGCCACGTCACCACGTGTTACTGCAGTGCTGGTTTGACTACGACCGGGGTGTACTAGGCCGCTGGTGCTTGCCAGTTCCCCAAAACGCTACCAAAAAACTGTTAGCGATCGCAGGGATCAGGCCTGACTCTGCGAACGCTGCAGTTATGCGTTTAGTGTTTTGTAAGTGACAGTGATCAATCGATACTGCACTTGGGTGGGCTGGGCCGGGCGGAGGGGCAAAACGCAGGTGCTAGCAGGTATCTGGGCTGATCCCGCTAACACTGCGTTTTTGGGAACCCTAAACTGCTGGTGACGCTAGTATAGATCTGATCGGATCAGATATTGATGCGATCAGATACTATACCACTAAGGGAGGTGTACGGTGCGTGCGTGGGTGTTAGCGGTACTGGCGCTAACCTGACGCTGCCTGGGGCTGGTGCTTGCCAGTTCACCAAAACGCTACAAAAAAAACTGTTAGCGATCGCAGGGATCAGGCCTGACTCTGCGAACGCTGCAGTTATGCGTTTAGTGTTCTGTAAGTGACAGTGATCAATCGATACTGCACTTGGGTGCGCTGGGCTGGGCCGGGCGGAGGGGCAAAACGCAGGTGCTAGCAGGTATCTGGGCTGATCCCGCTAACACTGCGTTTTTGGGAACCCTAAACTGCTGGTGACGCTAGTATAGATCTGATCGGATCAGATATTGATCCGTTCAGATACTATACCACTAAGGGAAGTGTACGGTGCGTGCGTGGGTGTTAGCGGTACTGGCGCTAACCTGACGCTGCCTGGGGCTGGTGCTTGCCAGTTCACCAAAATGCTACCAAAAAAACTGTTAGCAATCGCAGGGATCAGGCCTGACTCTGCGAACGCTGCAGTTATGCGTTTAGTGCCTTGTAAGTGACAGCGATCGATCGATACTGCACTTGGGTGGGCTGGGCGGAGGGGCAAAACGCAGGTGCTAGCAGGTATCTGGGCTGATCCCGCTAACACTGCGTTTTTGGGAACCCTAAACTGCTGGGGACGCTAGTATAGATCTGATCGGATCAGATATTGATCCGATCAGATACTATACCACTAAGGGAGGCGCATGCTGTGTGCATGGGTGTTAGCGGTACTGGCGCTAATCTGACGCTGCCTGGGGCGACGCATATCACCGCCGGGCGATCGGGGGGCTAAACCTTTATTCGGTAATAAACGGCGGGTGCCCTGACACTATAAAAAATAAACAAACTAACCAGCGTCACCCGTAACGGTTATACGGTGATCAGTGGTGAAAGGGTTAACTAGGGGGCAATCAAGGGGTTAAAACATTTATTAGGTAGTATATGGGGGTCCCTGTCGCTATAAAACGCTGACGGCGAACCTAAATATTTACCTCACTAACTAGCGTCACCAGCGACACTAATACAGCGATCAGAAAAATGATCGCTTAGCGACACTGGTGACAGGGGGTGATCAAGGGGTTAAAACTTTATTAGGGGGGGTTAGGGGGGTACCCTAGACCTACAGGGGGGTAACAGTAACTGTGCTAACACTGTAACTGTCACAAACTGACACAGCAGTAATCAGAAAAAAAAAAAAACTGCTGGTGTCAGTTTGTGACAGGGGGGGGGGGGGGTGATTGGGGGGGGATCGGGGGGCGATCGGGGGGGGGATCGGGGTGTAATGTGTGCCTGGCATGTTCTACTGTGTGTGTGTGTGTTAGTGCAGTCACTCACATGCCGTCTCTCCTCGGGCCGGAACGGAAACTACCGACCCGAGGGGAGAATACATCACTTCCTTTGCTGCTGTTTAGCATACAGCAGCAAAGGAGTGTTCCCATTGGCCGGCGGCGATCGCGAGGGGGGGGCCACGAACGGATGGCCTCCCCCTCGTCTCTGATCGCCGGGGGACAGAACGGGACCGCCTCGGGCGGCGGGGGGGGGTCCGATCGGACCCCCCACCCGCGGAAGGCAAATCACGTACCCTGTACGTGATTTTGCCTGTCCGTGCCGCCTTGCCGACGTACATCGGCGTGAGGCGGTCGTCAAGTGGTTAAGGTTTGATCTAGGCCAGTGCCAGGCTTAGAGTTTAGGTCAAATAAGGGTCAAAGGTCAAGGTCAGGGTCGAAGGTCAAGGTCAGTATATTTTGGGCAGGATTAGTATCAGTGTCAATTAGTGTGAGTTTTGTAGGTTATAGTAGTAGCAAGAAATATACAGCATTTTTTTTCTGAATGGACACTGAGCTGCTCATGGGTGGGAGTTTGTGGGGTGGGGCCTACTCGCCTTGCACATGAGGGTATCTTTTGTTGTGCAAGTGCTCACCAATCCCTAGGACCAGGTGGGAGTTTTGGCAGTTCTCTGGCTTAGAGATGAGCTGTAACACTGTGTGCAGTAAAAATACAGAATTCATCTGAAAAATGCTGTCCCATGTAACTACACACTGTAACTTGTTGCATTAGCAGGGACATGGTGAACCTGCGCCAACTCCACTATTCCAGCATACCACTGTTATCTCATTCCCAGTAACAGAATGGGGTCCCGCCGTGCACCTAGCACAGACCTCATGTGAGCACTTGTTAACCCCTTCAGTTCCGTATCCTGTGACCAGAGTATGGATTTTCATAACACGGGTTAAGTTCTGGTTGCTGCTGGAAACCAACCGCTAGGAAGGGAGCCTAAACATTGACCTCACTACCGAAGGACCTGTCACCTACGCCAGGTACCACGCTTAACATTTGGTTGCTTTGTGTCTTGAACTAGTGCTTGGTTACTTATAGAAAATACTTTCCTTCTCTTGCTGAGTTAACCCTTTGGTGATAACTGAACTTCATAACCCTTTTGTGCCTTAAAGACCCTGGTTCTTCTGATATGCTAGAACTAACATGCACCCCTTTGAATAACTTTAGACCAGGTTTAGAACAGTTGATGCAACTTTACTTAAAAGTTCTTCAGCGATACAGTTCAGTGGGCACAGAGTCCATTTCCTAACCCTAACTATAAGTGAATGGATGCTCAAGCATACCGCTAAGGTAGTTGGGGTTTCCCAGGTGCTGACTTTTCTCCAGATCCCTGGTGCCTTCGATGGCCTGCAAGGCGCAGCAGTCCTTCTTTCCAACATACATGGTCAAGCACAGGCAAAAGGCCATGAACCCATCCTTCCTCCATATCTATAGCAACGGTGAGTAGGCTAGATCCAAAAAGACCAGGAACTGAGAACACACAATGAACTCTTTCCTCCCTTCAGCCTGGGCCAAGTACTAACTAACTATTGCACCTGTAGGCAACCTGCCTACAAGCTATGTCATCCAGGTTTGGCCAGTCAAGATGGCCAAAGACTCTAGGCCCAGAAGAAGACTGGGTGAAGATGAAAGAATCAGCGACAAGGGCTGGAGAAAGGTAAGCATGCCATAATGTTTAGTTATGCTTAGCGTACTTAGCCATTATGGCAAAAAAGCCATAATGGCTAAAAGGGCCCCAACATTCATATGTTTTTTTACTTCCACTTAAACTGTAAAAATAAACTCAGTCTCAGAATAGAGTGGTCATGGAACATACTGTATACACTCAAATTTTTTCCATAAAGGAACCCTTTACTGAGAAAAGTGTGGAGGCTGCCATTGCTGACCTCTGCTTCTGGAAAGGTTACTTGCCTCATTCTCAGGGCCTTTTGGCTTCAGTACTCAGACTCACTTACTTGGAGGAAGTATTCAGCAAGTTAAGTCATACTCAAACAGATATTTTTATACTTTACCAGGATTTATGATCCAGTTTTGAAGCCATTGAATGATTCTCACACACAACCATCATTTCAGAAGGATAGTTTGGAAGTCACAACCCTCCCTTCAACCTCAGTAAAGGTTAACTTTATGGGCAAAATTACGCTAGACCTTTCCAATCTAGCTAGACAAAAATGGTGTTTCATTGGTTTATAAGTGTGGTCTGGCTTCTAATAGTAATACCAGTGTAATAGACATGTGCACAGCCAAAAAAATTCGTTCATTTTCGTTTTCGTTTCATTAGTTTATTATTTTTTTCGTTTTTCGGGTCATTCGTTATGATTGCGATTCGTAAATTCGTTCATTCGTAAATTCGTAAATGCGTTCATTCGTACATTCGAACATTCGTAATTCGAACATTCGTAATTCGAACATTCGTTCATTCGTACATTCGTACATTTTTACATTTGTACATTTGTACATTCGTAAATTCGTACATTCGTAAAATCGTACATTTGTAAATTCGAAAATTCAGAAATTTGTAAATTCGAAGTTTGAAAAACCAAAAACCCCGAAAATTCAAAAATCTGAAATAGTAACTAACTATTAAATTATAGGTATTGTAATTTCCTTTCAAACTTGACTGTCAGTGAACGTAACAAATACAAATTTATCCGAAGTTACGAATTATCCAAAATTAAGGCTGCATTTAAACAAATTCTTTTCAACAGAGAAAAGATGCATCAAGGAACTATTAATCTGTGGAAATCATCTTTGACCCAGTTCTAGTGGACCAGAAGGGACATCCATAGCCGAGAGAGGCTCTACCCTTGCCTCCACCATAGAGGCTCTACCCTTGCCTCCATCACCTCATGTTTCTGCCCTTGGTGGCACAAAGTCTTACTGATTCTATGCTTATGGCAATAGAATCCAACACAGCTGGTAAGCGTATTCCATCCTTCTACTTACCTTGAAGACTTCTGAGTACATCGTTGAGAAGTTGCATGTATTGCCCCATGGTTCATTTACCCTGATTGTGGACTTTTGTGTTGACAGCCACACGGCATTATTTGGGACATTATATGCACGTGCACATTTATTACTTATACAAGTTGATTTAGCGCTACATTTATTTAATATATGGTATTCACATTTGTACATTTGTACATTCGTAAATTCGTACATTCGTAAAATCGTACATTTGTAAATTCGAAAATTCAGAAATTTGTAAATTCGAAGTTTGAAAAACCAAAAACCCCGAAAATTCAAAAATCTGAAATAGTAACTAACTATTAAATTATAGGTATTGTAATTTCCTTTCAAACTTGACTGTCAGTGAACGTAACAAATACAAATTTATCCGAAGTTACGAATTATCCAAAATTAAGGCTGCATTTAAACAAATGGAAAGGAACAAATTAATAATAAATAATAATAATAAAACATTGTTATTATTATTATTGTTATTTATTATTATTAATTCATTACGTTCCATTCCGTTTTTTCGGATCATTCATAACTTCGGATAAATTTGTATGTGTTACGTTCACTAACAGCCAAATTTAAAAGGAAATTACAATACCTATAAATTCAAAGTTACTAGTAATTACTAATAGTTAAGTTATTATTAGTTAACTATTATTTCAGATTTCCGAATTTTCGAATTTACAAATTTACGAATTCACTAATTTACTAATGTACGAATGCACGAATGTACGAATGTAAATTGCGAATGTACGAATGTTCGAATGTACGAATGTACGAATGTAAATTGCGAATGTACGAATGTTCGAATGTACGAATGTACGAATGTAAATTGCGAATGTACGAATGTTCGAATGCCCGAATTTACGAATGTCCAATTTTATCGAATTTACGAATATTCGGAAAAAATTCGTTAAACGGGTTTTCGTTAATTCGGATATTCCCGAATTAATGAATTTGTCGAAATTCGTTAAAAAACGAATTTGTAACGAAACGAATTGCACATGCCTAGTAATCATGTACCCGTAGGGGTTGCTGAATGAAGTGGCTCACCTGTCTCCCTGCCCAGCCAGACATCCATCTCTCAGTCACTCAGAGACATAGACCATTCCATAGCTTTGTTTTTGTTTTTTTTTTAGTGAGGGGATTTAACTTGGATAGGAATTTGATAATTATGTGATGCCCAGGAATATTCAGTGCAAACTTGCTGGGGACTTCTATATACACTCCAGTATATCCACTTATGGACCGCCGCATGCTGACGTACGTCCTAACTTTGAAGAGGAATATCATTGTTATCCGGTGCTCTTCGCTGCTTACCGGAGCCGTCGGCAGCGCCGGAGGCAATCGGATCCTTTCACATCAGTGGCATGGAGACGAGTGATGGGAAGATGGCGCCCACCCGTCTCCATACCATTGCAGGGCGGAAGCGACATCAAAACGTCACTTCCGCCCATAGCTCTTAAAGGACCATTTAAAAAAAAAATATTTTAAATGACAAAAAATTTTATTTATTTTTTTATTGCATTTTAGTGTAAATATGAGATCTGAGGTCTTTTTGACCCCAGATCTCATATTTAAGAGGCCCTGTCATGCTTTTTTTTATTACAAGGGATGTTTACTTTTTTTTTTTTAAAAGAACAGTGTAAAAATAAAAAATAAAAGGTCAAATAAATAATAAAAAAAAACAACATTTTTTAAAACGCGCTCTGTCCCGCGGAGTTCGCGTGCAGAAGCGAATGCATACGTGAATAGCGCCAGCATATGAAAATGATGTTCAAACCACACATGTGAGGTATCGCCGCAATCGTTAGAGTGAGAGCAATAATTCTAGCCCTAAACCTGTAACTCAAAACATGCAACCTGTAGAATTTTTAAAACATCCCCTATGGAGATTTTTAAGGGTAAAAGTTTGTCGCCATTCCACGAGCGGGCGCAAATTTGAAGCGTGACATGTTGGGTATTAATTTACTCGGCGTAACATTATATTTCACAATATAAAAAAAATTGGGCTAGAAGTGCGCTTCTAAAACCGCTGTGCAAATACGGTGTGACAGAAAGTATTGCAACAACCGCCATTTTATTCTCTAGGGTGTTAGAAAAAGATGTATAATGTTTGGGGGTTCTAAGTAATTTTCTAGCAAAAGAAAACAAAACAGTTTTTAACTTTTAAACAACAAATCTCAAAAAGAGACTCGGTCCTTAAGTGGTTAAACACTCAACTCTTCTCTCCAGCACTTCACTTGCTGCACACTGTTCCTCCTCCAGCACTTCCCTTGCTGTAGACTGTTATTCCTCCAGACTAGCTAGCAATGCATGGGTAGGCATAAAACTGCTTCAGCCAGGCCTCAATGAACTGCCATTTGCGGGCAGGAACCTCGGGCCCCTGTGGTATAAAAATAGTTCAGGTGCTAGCTGTCCTCTATTCAGCTTTCACTCCCAGATAGCTCTCTTCAGGCCAGCCAGCCTGGCTGCAGTGACCTCTTTCTACTGCCCTTCCCCACAGTCCTCTCACTTCTGGTTCTGCATCCATCTCAAACTGCAATCTCCCAGTTCTCTCAGGCATGCCTCTCCAGTGCTCACTCACCAGCCCTCCCGGCTGCGACCAGTAGTCCTCCCTGGAGACTCTTAGAAGTGTTCTCTCCTGCTGTCCTCTACTTGCTCTCTCATGTGCCTCTCCTTTCAGGATCTCGTCACTCCTCCTGGATGCACCCAAGCCCAGCTCAGCCTAGAGTCACGCCCCCCAGACTGGGGAGCTCCCCTGTGGGCCCCTACAGCTTCCACACTGTCACTCCAGCTCTTCCCCCCGACAACTCCTCCCCAGCTGAGCTGACTCCAGGTATTTAAGGAGACCTGCCCCCTGCCAATCCAAGTTGGGGATTGGTCAGGGCTCCTTAAGATACCCCAGGCAGCTCCACCTCTCTTCACCTCTTCTCCTTCCAGCACTTTCTAGAAGGAAGAGGGATGTGACAGTGAAATGATGCTGCCTGTGAGTCACCAGCTGCTATCTTGAGCCACTCCCAGCCCAGAATGAAAACAAATAGACCTAGCAACCAGCTAGGCCTGCCTAAATATTCCTACTCTCAGAAAAATTCCTCACTTTAGCACCTACCTAGCTAGAGGGTGCTACACCAGAACCAAGAATTATGGGAGTACTTTAACTTCTGGATAAGTGCCTTTAATCGGCAGTGTTGAGGCGCAGGAAATAAGACAATTTAAGTGACTCTGTCATGAGAGAAGGATGTTGGTTGCCAATGCAGCCTTCCTTTTTGAAAACGCTAGATGCTTGGCTGTGCTAGACTTTGTCACTTTAAGTATTTCATTTCCGAGTTCAACTTTATAGAGAACAATGGCTCTGACTGCAAATAAGAAGGTAAAATTACTAACAGGTTGAAATTTAGCTAACATGTTTAAACAAAACCAGTAGTTCATTTCTAATAACCTACCTACATTAACTTTTTAATTTTAAGTCAGTGCATCGAAACAAAATGTGTGAAAAGTCTTACAATTTGTTTTCTTTAAAATGCAGCTTCAAGAGTAGAAAAGCCTGTTCACTGCCAGCATGCAGTAGAGTGGCTCCCTTGTTAAAGCAGTTGTCTCATAACATTGCTTCTACATGCCTCCCTCTGAGTTATAGCCAGAGCTCTCCAATCAGTAGGGATGAGCCGAACACCCCCCTGGTTTGGTTCGCGGCAGAACATGTGAACAGGCAAAAACTTTGTGAAAACCGTTAAAGTCTATGGGACTCGAACGTGAAAAATCTAAAGTGCTAATTTTAAAGGCTAATATGCAAGTTATTGTCATAAAAAGTGTTTGGGGACCTGGGTCCTGCCCGAGGGACATATATCAATGCAAAAAAAGGTTTTAAAAACTGAAGTTTTTTCGGGAGCAGTGATTTTAATAATGCTTAAAGTGAAACAATAAAAGTGAAATATTGCTTTAAATATCGTGCCTGGGGGTGTCTATAGTATGCCTGTAAAGTGGCACAATTTTCCCGTGTTTAGAACAGTCCCTGCACAAAATTACATTTCTAAAGGCATAAAAGTCACTTAAAACTGCTTGCAGCTGTAATGTAATGTTGCCCAAGCCCATTACCAGGCCCTTTAGTTCTGGTATGGATATTAAGGGGACATCGCACCGAAATAAAAAAAAAAAAAGGCGTGGGGCCCCCAGGCCCTATATACTCTGAACAGCAGCAGTATACAGGCGGTCCCCGGGTTACAAACAAGATAGGGACTGTAGGTTTGTTCTTAAGTTGAATCTGTTTGTAATTTGGAACAGGTACATTTTGTAAGTGTAGTTCCAGCCAAAAAATCTATTTTTAAGCTTTTTGGTTAACATAGGGAAGGGTTATCATCACCCCTGTAACATTTGTTTTGCTGTCTGTGCCCCTGTTCAGAAGATTTCACCTCACTTTCTGTCCCAATGACAATTGGATTTAGAAAATTTTGGGTTATTACGGAAACAAGGATTGGTGATAAAGCATCAGTGGAGACACCTTTTTCTCATAATAACTCTTACAGGAGAGAATTTCCCTTCCAAGGGGTAGATTTCCTCTCACTTCCTGTTGTCTCCCTCCGTTTGTAAGTAGGAGTCGTTTGTAAGTCAGATGTTTGAAAATAGGGGACCGCCTGTATAAACAGGGGCATAAAAATTGGGCTTTAGGTGGTGGTGGTGGCACAACACTGTAAAGCCTCACAGATACTTTTGTTGAGCGCAGAAACAGGCCCTGCTGTGAAATATTAGATCAAAAATTGTAACTACGCGCCCCTGTTAAACAGGGGCATAAAAATTGGGCCTTAGGAGGTGGTGGTGGTGGTGGCACAACACTTTAAACCCTCATAGATACTTTTGTTGAGCACAGGAACAGGCCCTGCTGTGAAATATTAGATCAAAAATTGTAACTACGCACCCCTGTTAAACAGGGGCATAAAAATTGCGCCTTAGGCGGCGGCGGTGGTGGTGGTGGCACAACACTGTAAAGCCTCACAGATACTTTTGTTGAGCGCAGGAACAGGCCCTGCTGTGAAATATTAGATCAAAAATTGTAATTACTTGCCCCTGTTGAACAGAGGCAGAAAAATTGGGCCTTAGGCAGTGGTGGTGCCCTGAACCGAAAATATTCCTAGAAGCTACCATCATGAAGATTGAGGAGGAATAGGATAGTAACTCAGCATAATGGGGTAGTCACTCAGCATATGCAGTCTTCAAGGGATCCCACATCCATAGAAAAATCAATCGGTTACATCAGCATCAGGTGCTTGGTAGCTGGTGATCTAAGACTGATTAATTTTTATGAATGTGAGCCGATCAACAGAGTCTGTGGACAGGCGCATTCAGTGATTGGTTACAAAGCCTCCAGCAGCACTGAATGTGCGTTCAGAAAGAACGCTGGATGCAGGACAGGCCAGTAGCTCAATTGCATATTGAGCAAGCTCTGGCCAGTGGTCCATCCTCAAGACCCAGTAACCCAGTGGATATTCTGGTGGAAAGGTCTCCAAGTCTGATCTTGCCCCTAGATATTCCTGCACAATGTAATTCAGATGCTGGCGATGGTTGCTGAAACCAATCAGACCTGGGCGCTGAGGAATGAAGAATTGTCTGAAGGCACTGGTCAGCCGGCCACCTTCTCCACCGCTCTTTCTGTGACTGAACGAAGCCTCGGCAACACGTTGTCCAGCACCAGGAAATTGTAACTCCTAGGCTCTGGAAACGCATTGCACAAATCTTTCTGAAAGGCCTCCCGAAGATGTTTCATCCTTTGCTCCCTCTGCGAAGGCTGGATAAGTTCTGCAACCTTACCCTTGTAATGTGGATCAGGAGGGTTGCCAGCCAGTAATGATCCCTCTCCTTGATACCATGAATCCTTGGGTCCTTTCGCAGGCTTTGCAGGATCAGGGAGGCCATGCAACGTAAGTTTGCAGAGGCATTCGATCCTGAGTCCTCTGGGTCACTAAGGATCATATGATCCTCAACCACCTCCTCCCAGCCACATACAACTCCATGGGTTTCTGGGGACTGCAAATGATCCCTTGAAGACTGCTGCTGATGCTGAGTGTTATCCTCCACTTCCATGCTGACATAATCCTCCTCCTCTTCTTCTTCCTGTGTGATCAGCAGGCCTGTAGGAATACTAGTATCTGGATAAAGGGGGCCTTGAGAGGTAAGGAAGTCCTCCTCTTCCTCACGCTGTTCTGCCTCAAGTGCCCTGTCCATTATTTCACACAGCGTGTGCTCCAACAGGAAGACAAGAGGGACGGTATCCCTGATGCATGCACTGTCACTGCTCACCATCCTCGTGGCCTCCTCAAATGGTGACAGGACAGTGCATGCATCCTTGATCAGTAGCCACTGGCGTGGCGAAAAAAAAGCCAAGCTCCCTGACCCTGTCCTGGTGCCATACTCACACAGGTACTCATTGATGGCCCTCTGCTGCGTGTGCAGCCGCTGCAGTATTGCCAACGTTGAGTTCCACCTGGTGGGCATGTCACAAATGAGGCGGTTCTTGGGCAGGTTGCATTCTCTTTGAATGTCAGCCAGCCGAGCACTGGCATTATATGACCGGTGGAAATGACCACAGACTTTCCTGGCCTGCCTGAGGAGATCCTGTAAGCTAGGGTACCTACTCAAGAACCACTGCACCACCAAATTCAGGACGTGAGCCAAACAGGAAACATGAGTCAAGTGTCCCTGTTGGAGGGCGGGGAGGAGGTTAGTGCCATTGTCGCATGCAACCATTCCTGGCTGAAGCTGGAGTGGCATCAACCACCTCTGAGCCTGCCCCTGCAGAGCTGACAGAATCTCTGCCCCAGTGTGGCTCCTGTGCCCTAAGCAGACCAACTCAAGCACCGCATGGCATCATTTTGGCTTGCTTGGAGTGCTTTGGAGTGCTTGTGTAGCCCCTTGAATGCCTATGGAGCACCGCTGGTTCAGAGGAGAAATATGCAGAGGAAGAGGCCATAGAGGAAGAAGAAGAGGAGGGGGTGGAGGAGAGAGCTGTGGCAGAATCATCACTAGCATTTTGGAGGCGTGGTGGCGGAACAAGCTCCAACAATACTGAACCTTGTCCTGCATCTTTCCCAGCTGCCAGCAGATTTACCCAGTGCGCCATGAAAGAAAGGTAACGTCCCTGTCCATGCCTGCTGGACCATGTTTCAGCAGTAATATGCACCTTACTGCTGACCTCCCTGTCCAATGAGGTCAAGACATTGACTTCCACATGCCGGTAAAGAGCCGGAATGGCCTTCTGTGAAAAGAAATGGCGTTTGGGAACCTGCCACTGAGGTACCGCACATTCCACAAATTCACGAAAGGGGGCAGAGTCTATCTACCAGCTGAAAAGGCAGAAGTTGCAGTGCTAGCAATTTGGCCAAGCTAGCATTCAGATGCTGAGCATGTGGATGGCTGGGACTGAATTTCTTTTGAAGGTTTAGCAACTGGGGTAGGGAAATTTGCCTGCTAAAATGCTAGCAGATTGGCCGCAAGTACTTGGGACACCTATTTCTATACCTTCATTCCTCTCAGTGCAGGTTTCTGAGAGGACTGGAGGTATAGTGGGGTTGGAGATCCCAGATGATAAGGAGCAAGGAGAGCTCCGTCTTGTTCTTTGATGTGGGTCTTTTAAGTGCTGTTGCCAACGGATTGCATGGGAGGTCGTCATATGTCTGGTCAAGCATGTGGTGCCCAAGCGGCTGCTATTTTGGCCACGCTTGATACGCTTCAGACATATGTTGCACACGTGTCAAAAAAGGCCCACACCAAAGAACTTTTCAAAATATGTGGGGAGTCAGCAGTGCCCTGCACCTGCTTAGCTCAGTGGTGTAATTCAATAGGGTGGCTGCCCTTAAGCTGCCCCCTGGAGGGCATCCTGCCTCGTTGGAGATGTGCCTCCTGCTCCTCTCTTCTATCAGGCACACAGGTAGAGTCATTGACCTCATCATCCCCTCCCTCCTTGTCACTGGAGCAAACTTGGCAGTATGCTGCAGCTCAGGGAACATGACTGCCAGTTTCTTGACCTTTTTGGGCACCCCCTCTCTCTAGGCTCACGTTACTCCCTTCCTTAACCTGGGTACCATCATCGGAGCCTTCAAATCGCGGCGCATCCTCATGCAGCATGTACCCGACACTGTGGTCGAATAGTTTGGGGACTCCTCTGTGCATGATGGTGGGGCTAGGGAAGAAGTGACTGTTGACATAGAGCCGATGGAATAGGCCACTTTGGCAGCTGCATTGGCAGGCAAATACTCTGAACCTGGGTGACAGGGGAAAAGGAGGATGAGGAGGGCTTTGTTATTCATTCCACCAACTCCTCTGCATGTTGTGGCTCAATAACACGGCCAGCTGCAGGAAAAAAGGACAAGCGTGCCCCACGGCCACGTGCTGAGGATGCGCCATGTTCAAGACCAGCACTGTCGACTGTAGACACAGAGCCTGCTTGCCCTCTTTTAGTGGCATGTGAGCATCTGCCTCTCCTTGGTGGCCTTCCTAACGTGCTGTAAATTTTGTTTAGCAAAACCACACTACACTGTATTGTGTACTGTGTACACCACCAGAAAAGTAGTAGCAAGTGCACTAGGGGTGCACGGTACTGTGTACACCAACAGAAGTGTAATAACAACTATGGGTGTACTGTATGTATTGTGTACTGTGTACACCACCAGAAAAGTAGTAGCAACTGCTTTAGGGGTGCACGGTACTGTGTACACCAACAGAAGTGTAATAACAACTATGGGTGCACTGTATGTATTGTGTACAGCACCAGGAAAGTAGTAGAAACTGTATTAGGGGTGCACGGTACTGTGTACACCAACAGAAGTGTAATAACAACTATAGGTGTACTGTATGTATTGTGTACTGTTTACACCACCAGAAAAGTAGTAGCAACTGCACTAGGGGTGCACGGTACTGTGTACACCAACAGAAGTTTAATAACAACTATGGGTGCACTGTATGTATTGTGTACACCACCAGGAAAGTAGAAGCAACTGTACTAGGGGTGCACGGTACTGTGTACACCAACAGAAGTGTAATAACAACTATAGGTGTACTGTATGTATTGTGTACTGTGTACACCACCAGAAAAGTAGTAGCAACTGCACTAGGGGTGCATGGTACTGTGTACACCAACAGAAGTTTAATAACAACTATGGGTGCACTGTATGTATTGTGTACACCACCAGGAAAGTAGTAGCAACTGCACTAGGGGTGCACGGTACTGTGTACACCAACAGAAGTTTAATAACAACTATGGGTGCACTGTATGTATTATGTACTGTGTACACCACCAGAAAAGTAGTAGCACTAGCAACTGCACTATGGGTGCACAGTACTGTGTACACCAACAGAAGTGTAATAACAACTGTGGGTGTACTGTATGTATTGTGTACAGTGTACACCACCAGAAAAGTAGTAGCAACTGCACTAGGGGTGCACGGTACTGTGTACACCAACAGAAGTGTAATAACAACTATGGGTGTACTGTATTGTGTACACCACCAGAAAAGTAGTAGCAACTGCACTAGGGGTGCACGGTACAGTGTACGCTAACAGAAGTGTAATAACAACTATGGGTGTACTGTATTGTGTACACCACCAAAAAAGTAGTAGCAACTGCACTAGGGGTGAACGGTATTGTGTACACCACCAGAAGTCTAATAGCGACTATGGGTGCACTGTATGTATTGTGTACTGTGTACACCACCAGAAAAGTAGTAGCAACTGCACTAGGGGTGCACGGTACTGTGTACCGTGCACCAACAGAAGTGTAATAACAACTATGGGTGCACTGTATGTATTGTGTGCACCACCAGGAAAGTAGTAGCAACTGCACTAGGAGTGCACGGTACTGTGTACACCAACAGAAGTATAATAACAACTATGGGTGCACTGTATGTATTGTGTACACCACCAGGAAAGTAGTAGCAACTGCACTAGGGGTGGAAGCATATATATATATATATATATATATATATATATATATATATATATATATATATATATATATATATATATATATATATATATTTTAAATACACTGCAGCTAACTGAATAACCTGCCTGCCTGCTCAATCTAAATGACACTCTCTCTCCATCCAAGCCAACAACACACTACACGGGGCCGACATGCAGGCATCCTTATATAGTGTGGGGGCGTGTACTTAGTCCCCCTGAGCCATGATTGGTAAAAGGCACCCTGCCTTTGGCCAATTATGGCTCTCTTAGCTGAGGGCGCTGGGATTGGCCAAAGCATGCAGGTCATGGTGCATGCTTTGGCCAATCATCATACAGCAATGCACTGCGCTCCCGCAGTGCATTATGGGCCATTACACGCCGCTCGAATTTTGCGCGAACAGCCTATAATGTTTGGTTTTCGACAAACGGGCGAGCAGCCAATGTTCAAGTCAAACTCGTGTTCGACCCGAACAGAAAAAATCATCCCTACCAATCAGTAGGGAGCATGAGTTATGCTAATTGCAGAGTTATAGGTCTTACGCAACAGGAGGCATGTCAGACCTATGTAGAAGAACCACTGCTTCCGCCCAGAAAGCAAGGGTCTATCTCTGCAGCATGCTGGTATGGGACAGGCATTTCTTTCTTTGTTCTGATGCACTTAGAATGTATTTATCTGATTTGAATGTAAAGTTTAATTGACCTTTTATGAAAATGTGAAGCCATTGAGAGCCACATATGACCCTTGAGGTCTACTTCTGTCCATTCACCTGACAACGATATATACCTAGATAGCAAGGATAACTTGCCACAAATTTGTGGCAGTATTGAATTGCAAGTCTTGTTAAATTGCTGCACATTTTCACTGGCAAGTTGTAGACTTGCAGAGCACTTGAAGCACAAGTTCTAGTCAACACTTTTCCAATTTGTAGCAAATTTTTGTGGCAAGTCTCTAGCAAGAGCAAAGCTGCAGTGGGGAGTCTACAGCGAGAGCTTTGCAAGTCACATTAACCCCTGTGGTGGGATGACTGTTCCACAACATAACTGAACCAGCACTTGCAGCAGACTTGCAGAAAGTTTGCAAAGAAAGTTTGGAAGCCTGGCAAGTCTAGCAATAGTTTAGCAAGTCATTTTCAAACTTGCAGCACAATTGCTTGCTATCTGTGTGGTGCTCCTGATGCTCAGATCTGCTGCATTGCTTGCTTATGTATCAAGCCACGTATGACCTTGTATGTCTTCTGTCTACAGCCTTATAAAAGCTAATCTGGTTGGGTGTTATGAGCCATTGTATACCACTACTATGAAATCTGCTGTGTTGTTTAATTACAAATGGCTAATTATTGAATCTGTGATTGTGTGACAAGATGACCTGTTAGTGGTCTCTGTGGGCCGGTTTAGGAAATACAATGGTAATTTCAGGAGCTTCATATTCAACAACCATTTACAAAAAAGCTTTGAGCAGATTTCCCATTGCCCTTAAAGCACCCTTCAGCTCCAGTCTTCAGGACTGATTTACTAAAGATGTAGAGACTGTTTGCTTTGCAAAGTGGATAATCACATAGTTTGGTAAATAAGGTGAATACTATATTCACTGTGAATGCCCAATTATGTGCAAGATAAATAAATAGATAAATAAAAAACATTGCTTGAACATGATTGGATAATTGAAGAGGACACAAAGTCACCTTATTCATGTTGTTAAGGGAACAGTCTCTATAAATCATATTTTGCTAGGTGCATTAGCTGTAGCCTTAAACACAATTTCAGTTGATTTATTACTCTTGAACTGTGATAAAAGCCAACAGAAGTTTGCTAAAAGTATGTTTAAAGCTACAGCCAGCACCTCCATGGAGATCTGATTCGTATGAATCACTTCTATACTGAAGCTTATTGGTTATTTAAAGGAATAAATTGTACCTGTCCGGAAAAAATACTAAACTTACAAGAGCAGTTTAGTACTTGGGATATTTTACCTTAACTATTGCCACTAAAGCACCACTTAGATCCCCCACCTTCTCTGAAATGGCTATGCACTCAAAAACTTCCTTGTGGTTTGTATTTGCTGCCCATGGGCACCTCAATGTGTCAATGCTTGGGCATGCTGATGGGTGGCTCACTCCCAAGTATTGTAGTGTGGCATAGTAACAGAAATGACCCAGATGATGGGTTCCCCACCAATTTTGGCCAATTTAAAAAAGGCACCACAGGTTTTAGCTGGAAATCTGCAGATACCTTGCTCAGCGGTTAGATCATGTCTGCATGTCTTATCATTAGTAAATGTAGAACATCATGGTATTGTATCAATGCCTGTGGGAATGAGTATAAATGTATAATTTCTAGTTATACTTAAATCGGCCTGTTTACCAGCAGCGGCTGCTCTATAATAGCCCCCCCTAATCTCCATGCGCTCGACACCTAATCTCTATGCGGGGCGCCGGACACATGGATTTCTATGGGTTTTTTTTTTTTTTTAAGGACATGATTAGAGATGGAGGCTCTAATTGGCTTCAAAAAGCATGGGTTCGGGGTGCAGAGCACTGCAACCCGAGCCCACCCACTTGTGACATTAGCGAATCAACATTCGCTATTGTCTTCCTGTTTCTCCTCCTGGCCAATCAGGACATGGGTCCTAAGACTGGATTGGCCGAGGGGGAGAAGCGACTGAGTTGGCCGGGAGGAGAAGCCGGGGGAAGCTACCCACGACCTGGATGGGGTAAGTGCGGGGCTGGCTGGAGGTTGAGCGGGCTGGCTGGGGTAAGTGCGGGGCAGGCTGACTGGCAGGCGGGCTGGTGGGGGGGGATAAGGTTTTGTTTACCGCCCACCCCCAAAAAAATGGAGCTCCAGCCGCCACTGCTGTTCACACTGGCTGCACTCTAAAATGTTTTGTTTAGGTGAGCAGGTTGGTGGTGTCCATTTTGCCAGATGGTAAAGGGTTGATATGATGCACTTTACTTTTTTTTTAAATTTAGCTTTATTGAGAGTGTACAAAGTTATATTACCTTCAAGTTTCCACACTGTAACATGCTGCACTTTGGTGAGGTGACCTGTGGTGCCATCTGATGCCAGACATGCTGTATGTTTCTGCACTAGACTTTACACCAGTGTTGTGAGCGTGGTACATAAAAAATAATTGTCTTTTATGTGCCCTGATGGTGACTAACTGTGATCAGCTGCAGAGAACCGTGACAACGGCACATAGTTTGAGTGCATCCTAAATGCTTGGTGAATTAAATGCACTTCACAATAGGAGTTACAAGATAGCATTAAAGCACAAATCATGCATCACCGTTTATAAATACATTTATCATACCTCCCAACTGCCCTGTCTTCTGTGAGACTGTCCTGTAGTTGCACTGTTATTGTGTGCTAACACATACTCATTGACATTTTTCTTGTGTTGACATGCATTGTGTAAATGCATCCTATTAATTTTGAATGGGCTGTCAACACACCTCTGCACATGAAAAAAAAAAAAAAACACGCTTGCACAATTTTTGGCAATGTAGTGCATTACAAAGCTCAAATATTCACATCTAAACATTGACTTAATGTCCTGACTTCCAGATGTTTTTTGTGTGTTATTGGAGTGCTATTCAAAATAAGTAATATTTGTTGCAGTAATGTGCAGTAAAACAGCATATGATGTGCATTACCCCAAAGCTTATGTGTGTATGGGCCCTCAAAAGGCTTGGAGGTGGCAAAAATGCAACATTGTTAAGACATCCCACATCCACAACACCGCTCTGGACCTGTGCCTTCCACCTGTGACAGCCAGAATGCCGTTTCAAAAAGCCTGTCTGTGCTCACCACTAATGGTACACATGAGTAAAAGCCACCCTCTAATATCTGCTCTTCCAGGCATTTTTATTCAGCTGTCAATAATGCAACTGCATCTATGATGTCCCCACCCAAAGACCACCATTCCCTAACACATTTCATCACAGTTGGCTTGAGCGAGGAGGTGGGGAAAGCCTGCTGCCTGTAAAAGCCATCCAGCGGCTAATCAGCCTCTAGGATGGCTTTTACAATGTGGGGAATCAATAGCTGAAAAAACAGATATTTGGATGATGCCTATCATATGACTTCATGTGGGCGGGAAGTGATTAAAAGCACTTAGATCATAGATGTAACGTAAAAAAAACAGCAGCTGTGGGAAAAGTTATAACACCTATAAAATCAGAAAAAAATCGACAAAATCTGGATTTTCCTTTACCACAAAAAGTCAAATTCACAGAAAGTGAGCCTGTTTATACCAACGCAATGCAGTAATACAAGATAAAATGCATCCAATACTGCAATGTGCAGTACCAGTGAAACAAGAACACGTGACTCAAAAAATACGACAAAAACACAACCGTTGTGAGTCTTCTATGCGTTTTTTAAGTATTCTCTATTCATTTCAGTTGGGGAGTGTTTTTGGTGCGGTTTTGAATGCACAAAAATGCAGCAAGCAGGAATTTTAAAAATGCAACAGACCGGTGTAATGAGTTCCGTAGGATTTAAAGGGATGCATTTTTCATGCATTTTATGTCTGCTCAGTGTGAAAGGGACCTAACCCACCATTGCTCATTTTGAATAGATTGACTTGTGCAACATGTCTCAAAAATACATATATCGTGCTGCGCTGTGTGTTCTGGTGTGAATGGCCCCTAAAAGATCAAACAAACGTTCTTTTAGAATGATAAACAGGAACATTTTAATGTCTTCCCTCATTTCCTTCATTTTCGCAGTGGACTGAACAAAATAAATTAGTTTGACCCTCAGGAATTTATGATATTTGCAGTTTATTATAGCTACAATAGGTCTAGACCTACTTAAAGAACACTGATAAAGGAATGAAATATTATGGCCCAGCCAGGATCACAAGCTATAATATAAAATATTAGGCTGAAGACGTTTATAGAAAATGTTGAGGCCAAGCAAAAGCCTATAAATTCTAAAAGCAGAAGATCGTTATGATGCCATTAAGTGCTATTCCTGCGGTACTATTTCAAGGACAGGATAATATTTTCATGTTCTGATATCTTTTTATTAGGGCAATGTATCAATTATATATCACAGTTGAATTTTTATGACCTTTGATGACCGCTTAACTGTTTGCTGACCGTTGCCAAGCTAAAAAGACTGATTTGTGTGTAAATAGAAAATCTGCACTAATAGAAGATTGTAGACTACCTGACTACCACTGCTAACTTCTATTCTGAAAATACAAATCACCTGGCATCAGTGGCAGCCAGTGGTCATTTTTTTTGGGGGGGGCGTCAAACAGGTGCACTTACCCCATCTATGCAGCAGCTTCCCTTGCTCCTCATTGGCGGCAGCGACGTCTCTCCCTTCCCCTGCTCTATATGGGCATTGGCGGCTTCTGTCTCCTCCCTCCTCCTCGGCGGCCAATTGGGACTTTCTTCTTTTTGGCAAATCGGAAAATGGGTCTTAGACCTGCTTCTGATTGGCCAGACTAAGGATCAGTGTTACAACAGCAAATATTTATTTGCTGTTGTAAGACCTGGGTGGGCTCATGGCGCAATGTTCTGGACTCCAAGCCCACCCTATTTTGCAGCCTATGAGAGCCTATGGCTCTAATCGGGTGCTTCAAAAAAACACCCCCGCTTCTGTAATTCAGGTGGACGCGATGGCCGTGGATAGATTCATGCTATGGTTGAATCTATCTATTATTCATATAGGGGTTGGTGTGGAGAGAGGGGGCGGCGCCCGGGTGGCCCTAATGGATGAGCCGGCACTGCCTGTCATGTTGATCCAGAAAAGTTGTTTAACCAAAACAGGTATTGAGAACGGACGTTCTGTCTCCACTCTGATTTCACTTGCTTTATACTTGTTTCAGGTTTAAGTATTGAAGGGACACACAACCCAGCAATAGGCATTTTCAGAAGACCATCCACACTCCCACAATGCTCTGTTGGACCCCTCGCTTGGTTGCTCTAATGAACTGGGGTGCCCGCATATGGGGAGCATATGACCTCCCTAGTGTGACAGATTTTGGGTCTCACATTATGGATGACATCATGGGTGACATCATCCACCCAGGTATGCTCCAACACCAGATCTTACTTAGTGTTCCTTTCATTCCATACTTAATGGGCAGAATAATAATGTCTCCTTAAAGCAATATTAAAGTGATTTTAAAGGCAGAAGGTTTTATTAACTTAATGAATTCTATGCATTAAGATAAAAAGCCTTCTGTGTGCAGCAGCCCGCCTCAGCCCCCCTAATACTTACCTGAGCCCCATCCAGATCCAGCGATGTTGTAGGATTGTCTTGGCTGCCCAGGACTCCCCTCTTCATTGGCTCCTACTGCTGTCAAAGTCAGTTAGCCAATCAGGAGGGAAAGGGGTGGGGCCGAGCCGCAGCTCTGTGTCTGAAAGGACACAGGGAGCTGTGGCTGGGTTAGGGTGCCCCCATAGCAAGCTGCTTGCTGTGGGGGCACTCAACAGGAGGGAGGGGACAGGAGAGCCAGCGGGGAACCTGAGAAGAGGAAGATCTGGGATGCTCTGGGCAAATCCATTGCACAGGGCAGGCAAGTATAACATGTTTGTTATTTTTATCTAAAATAAAAACGAGACTTTAATATCACTTTAAACCCAAAACCAAAAATGTAATAAATCGCAGCTTACCATTAGATGTGATGACTCCATTAGTTTTCTTTTTTAGGCTTTTTTCCCCCTCTCTTTTCACCTGGTGATCTGGCCAGTAACACACCTCCTGTATTAGAGTGCCCCCACTCTGGATGAAGGAGCACAGAGACACCTTCGGACAGCAGCATTGTCAATCTGGGGGGAGGGGGGTGTAAGTTGGATTTTATTAGATTTAGATACACTAACAAATTAAAACAAAACTCCAGCTAACAATTCTGTTACACAAGCAGTTACAGCAATTGTTCTTTTCTTTTGGGATAAAGAATGAATGAAAGATGATCACTGTAAGCACCCCTGTAAAAACAGGTGGCCCATCAGTGCAGTTTATCAGTGCCCATCAGTGCATTCTCATCAGTGCCCATCAGGAGCCGAGCAGGAGTGAATAAAGAGTGATTCAGGTCGGTATTCTGGGTGTACTAACAGCCTGGGACATTGTCTCTGATGTTGATGGCTGCTACTCACAGTTGGAAGTGGCAGTAGGTGTGATTGACTTCTGAAGGCAAAGTTTCAATGGAGGGTAATGGCTCTCCTTCAGGTTTGGGTTGAAGAAATGGTTACCAAGTAATTATAGTCTCACCGAATCCTTCTGCAGCAGTCCATGTGGGACAGTTCAGTGGGGGGCTCCCTTAAACAGCAACACAGCATCAGGCAATTCGAACAGCGATTCTGGATGATAGGTGCTCACACTCCCGATTAGCTCACCAACTTGGTGGTAAGCATAGCAGTCCGCCCTTTGGCTCTGGCACGGCTCTGTCTGGTGCAGTCTAGCCTGGCACAGTTCAGCACAGCACAGCTCACACACTCCTTCCTGGTCGGCACGTCTCTCCACAACTGCCCGACTCTTTCCTGGGCTTTTATTTATATATTGTTCCTCCCCCCTACAGATGCTTATGTGCCTTGTGGTTGCAGCCCCAGTTCAGATGTTTATAGGACCCTCCTTCAGGACTACATCTCCCAGACTGCCCCAAGCTGTTTTATTCTGATTATAGCTAGGCAAACTAATTGAAACTGCCATCTTGTAGATAAAGAAAGTTCCGCAACTCAGTAACAATGCCCAGTGCTACACCTACACTAACATGTGCGCCCACTGGGCGTGCTGTAGAAACTGTGTGTAGCCTCAGCTACAGTATACAGTGCTGGGTTCTGGCTATGGGAAAAAAACCTTCCTCACAACATGAACAAAATAACATCGGGCAGAGCTGCGCTCAGCCATTTCAAGGCAGCTTTATGTTCAATCAATGAATACTAAGCTTTCTTTGATTGACTGAGTTGGAGAGGCAGGCTGATGAGGTCATGATGTTTGAATCAGCCAACCAGAGGAAGTTTGTACCTATTGATAGAATGCAAAGCTGCCCATGAAAGACTGAGCACTGCTCCACCCGATGCTATTTTGTTCTGGGTGTGAAACAGGAAAACCTTGTCTCACAGCAAGAGCTCAGGCCAACGCTGTATCCTGGCCTAGGCCAACAAGGCCCAGGCCTAGGGCAGCACTTTGCAGGGGGGCAGCATGGAAAGAGTCCCCGCCGATTTGCGTTACACTGTTAGTGTAGCGCCAGTCTTATGGGGCGGACTGCGCTGAGAGAGCGCTGCTTCTAATTTTGACTGTCCTATCATCCTGGACCACATCCTGGATTGACAATCCCAAACCCTTCTCTAACATCATCCTGGACCACAAACCTTCCTCACTGTTCTATATGTTTTCTGCTGCACCATTGGCATGGTTATATCTTCTTAGTCCTCTCCATAATATTATCAGAAATGTGTGCTTAAAGTAGAATTATAGGCAATACTTTTTAAAAAAAATTTGGATAGAATAAGGGAGGATTATAGCCCCTGTCAGTTTACTTTTTACCATCACTGTCCCATTGCAGTGATTTCCCTTCACTTCCTGCCCCATAGCCAAACAGGAAGTGAGAGGAAATCTATGCAAATTAAGGGAATCTATTGCCCCCCCCCCCAGGCCCTCAGAACTAGTGTAGTGTTCCCACTCAAAAATCTCAGAGCGGGTCTTAAACAGCAAGGGGTGTGGCCTTGACAGGAAGAAGGGGTGGGTCATATTTAAATTAGGGGTGCACGAGTCTAGTCAGGCCTAGGGCAGTACAAAACCTAAATACGCTACTGGCTCAGGCTATGTAAAGTTCATACAACTCACCCAGCAGATGCACATGTTAGTGTAGGAAATATTAAATTTAAATGAGCTTAGCCCAAACAAACTATTTAAAGTTGAGCTTTAACTATATAAATCCGCTTATTAGATGAATATCAATCAAATGGGTTGCTGACTATAGATCTATTATTCCGATCCGAATAGACTGATTGGAAAAGAAATAGATCGCTTATCAAAGTGCGTATGGCCATAATTTCTCTTCGTAAACAACTCCAGAGATTGCATAGGTTTAAAGTGTATCTAAAACTAAAACTTAGTTTTGGATAGAGTGAAGAAGAGTTAGCAACCATGCCATGTTTATATTGCTGTCTGTGTCCCTGTTAACCTCTTGGCATCTGCACTATAGCTGAATGACGGCCACAGCGAGGACCTGAATTTCCGGGAGGCTGTCATATTAGGGTTGCCACCTGTACGGGATTCACCCGGACAGTCCGGGTTCTGAATCATCTGCCCGGTTTTCAGACTGCCTGAAACCCGGACAGACCATTCTGGCAGAGGGAGAGCTTCATTAACATACTTGTCACTGTGGAGTCAGTCACAGCAGCAGTGTCATTTCTTCTCTCTAAATACACACACTGTGCTGGTGTGTGTGTTGGGAATCTGAAGCTGCCTTCTGTCTCCCCCCTCCAGGCTCCTACAGTCTCTGTTATCTCGGATCCCCCCTCTCCAATCACTAGTGCCGTGTTCTGAGAGAAGAGGGGGGCGGAGCTGAGGAGATCACTGGAGCTGCTGTCGGGCTGGCCGCTGCTCACTAGGAGGTGAGCTGATTTATTTATTTTTCTAAGGAAAGTTTCCTAGGGTGCAAAGTTCCAGGAGGATTTCTTTTGCATTGCACTGAAGGGTTAGGATAAGGAGAATCAGAAGAGACAGCAAGTGAGTGTGTGTGGGGGAAGAGTCTGCAGCCCGATCACAGCCGACTCACAGTATCTCCCAAGCAGCACACTTATCTATAGATACAAACATCCCCCATCCTCTGTCCAGATTATGTGATGTAATTTATGACCATTCACTTAACCCTGTGTGTATGTGGTGAGTCTACACCTCTGATTGCCCAGACTCAGAGCCTGGATAACACAGGGTTATATGAATGGTCATCAATTACCTTCACATATTCTGGACATACAGAGTTCTGGGGGCTGGCATCTTATAACAGATTGTTTTCATTGAGTATTATTTTTGTATATTTTAGTAGATGACCACAATAGCTTTTTTTTATTATAGGCATTACTATATGACCACTTCTCAGCCCCCAACTCCCCCCAGCTTACATCAGACCACTTCATACAGATCACTCAGAGCTGCTTCCTACCCCCCTGCTGAGGGACATCACTCCCTGGTCACCCCACAGACACTGCAAGAAATCCCTCCCCATTCTGCCCCCATCACACCCTCCGCACTCCTCTCCTTTACATACTGCCCCCATCACACCCTCCGCACTCCTCTCCTTTACATACTGCCCCCATCACACCCTCCGCACTCCTCTCCTTTACATACTGCCCCCATCACACCCTCCGCACTCCTCTCCTTTACATACTGCCCCCATCACACCCTCCGCACTCCTCTCCTTTACATACTGCCCCCATCACACCCTCCGCACTCCTCTCCTTTACATACTGCCCCCATCATACCCTTCACACTCCTCTCCTGTACATACTGCCCCCGTCACACCCTCCACACTCTTCTCCTGTACATACTGCCCCCATCACACCCCCTGCACTCCTCTCCTGTACATACTGCCCCCGTCACACCCTCCACACTCCTCTCCTGTACATACTGCCCCCGTCACACCCTCCACACTCCTCTCCTGTACATACTGCCCCATCACACCCTCCACACTCCTCTCCTGTACATACTGCCCCCATCACACCCTCCGCACTCCTCTCCTGTACATACTGCCCCCATCACACCCTCCGCACTCCTCTCCTGTACATACTGCCCCCATCACACCCTCCGCACTCCTCTCCTGTACATACTGCCCCCATCACACCCTCCGCACTCCTCTCCTGTACATACTGCCCCGTCACACCCTCCGCACTCCTCTCCTGTACATACTGCCCTGTCACACCCTCCACACTCCTCTCCTGTACATACTGCCCCGTCACACCCTCCACACTCCTCTCCTGTACATACTGACCCCATCACACCCTCCGCACTCCTCTCCTGTACATACTGCCCCCATCACACCCTCCGCACTCCTCTCCTGTACATACTGCCCCCATCACACCCTCCGCACTCCTCTCCTGTACATACTGCCCCCATCACACCCTCCGCACTCCTCTCCTGTACATACTGCCCGTCACACCCTCCGCACTCCTCTCCTGTACATACTGCCCTGTCACACCCTCCACACTCCTCTCCTGTACATACTGCCCCCTTCACACCCTCCGCACTCCTCTCCTGTACATACTGCCCCCGTCATACCCTCCAGAAATGTTATTTAATCACAAAACTATATATATAGTGTATACTACATAAAAAAAATTGTCGTTCATTGCATTGTACAGAGGTAATGAAGGTAATGCTACAAAAAAAAAAAAATTGCCGTGCCCTGCTAAAGTGTTCGGGTTTGGCTTGATGAAAAGGTGGCAACCCTATGTCATATGCCGGCCTCCCCTGTGCACCCGCCCCACGCGCCCTCTGCAGGGCGCGAGTGGCGCGTGCTGTGATCACCGAGTCACTGAGACTCAGGTGATCACAGATCCGAGCAAGGGGCCGGCCGGCTTGGTAATGAGTTTTCTTTTCTCCTCACGCTGACAGCGTGAGGAGAAAAAAAGCCGATCACTGGCTTATTTGCAAGGGACATCGGTCCCAAAGACGAAAAGGCAATTATGCCTCATCTGTGCCCACCAGTACCCCCTGCCAGTGCCACCTGCCATTGCCA
The DNA here is from genome assembly GCF_042186555.1 of Aquarana catesbeiana. NCBI lineage: Eukaryota > Metazoa > Chordata > Amphibia > Anura > Ranidae > Aquarana > Aquarana catesbeiana. The sequence continues at coordinate 563,950,189 of NC_133328.1, forward strand.
CTTGCCAGTGCCCACCAGTGCCACCTATCAATGCCCATGAGTGCCACCTATCAATGCCCACAAGTGCCACCTATCAATGCCCACCAGTGGTGCCAATCAGTGCCACCTAGCAGTGCTGCCTATCAGTGTAACTGATCAGTGCCCATTATTGCCACCCATCAGTGCCCATCACTGCCACCCAAGAGTGCCCATCACTGCTACCTATCTGTGCCCTCATCAGCGTACATCAATGAAGGAGAAAAATTACCTGTTTGCAAAATTTTATAACAAAATATTTAAAAAAAAAAAATGTAATTCGGGTTTTTTAATTTTTTAAACAATAAATAAAAACCGCAGAGGTGATCAAATACCACCAAAAGAAAGCTCTATTTGTGGGGAAAAAATGATAACATTTTCATTTGGGTACAGTGTAGCATGACCGCGCAATTGTCATTCAAAATGCATCAGCACTGAAAGCTGAAAATTGGTCTGGACAGGAGGGGGGTTTAAGTGCCCAGCAAGCAAGTGGTTAAGGAAAATTACCAACCTCTATTTGTCTCAGTGACCCATATTACCAGGACTGAAATTGGGAGGAAAACCAACTAAGTTGTTACTTGAACAGTAATAGAGGTGAAGTCTTCTAATTGGGGCACTTATTGGGGTGGCTGCTGTCTGAGGCCTATGTTGAATGGCTTTTGTTTTCTTACATTGGGTTTTGCATTCCCAGTTAAGTCTATGAAAATGCAAAACCTTCTTGAGGTGAACTGTCAGTCCAATGCACCTTCATGGAATCCTGAATGATCTCAGAAGCATCTCTAACTGGGCCCAAGCTCTTGACACTGGCCCTAAAATTGTGAAGATTTCATCTTGCTTCCTATTGTTTCTTCAGGACAGGAAATTAAGGGAAATCTCTACAATGGAACACAGATGGTAAAAAAAAAAAAAAAAACTGACAAAGATAAACCACCTAATCTACTCCGTCCAAAAAAAAAAATGGCTCTTCTAATACTTTCAACCCGACATTCTATTAATGACATTATACAGAATACTTTTGTTTTGCCAGTTACATCTACACGGTGGGGTTGATTTACTAAAGCTGAAGAGTGCAAAATCTGGTGCAGCTCTGCATAGAAACCAATCAGCTTCCAGTTTTTTTTGGAAAAGCTTAATTGAACAAGCTGAAGTTAGAAGCTGATTGCTACCATGCACAGCTGCACCAGATTTTGCACTCTCCAGTTTTAGTAAATCAACCCCTGTGTATTCATCAAAAAGGGATCAAAGAGCAAATGTTCTTTGGCTTAATTCAAGGGTAAACTTTATTCAAACAAGGTTATGGCCAGATATTCACCAGCTGGTGGCAGTGTGGCTGAATTCTGAGATTGAGGCTTCTGAGATCTCTTTACCAAAATCGAGGTTCCAATAACTGCAAGGATCTTTTAGTGTAAGTACACATTTGTAAACTCCAATGATTCTTTTGTTACACAAAGCTTCATGCAGATTTCTATATTTTATAAGATGATGTATTTTCTTGGACCAGCTGAATTACCCTTCAATGCACATAGAAAGAAGTGCAGTAATTGAATTTCTCCTTCTGCACAAGACATAATGCTTTTTACTCTTCTTAGACAATATTTTTAAGACAATATTTTTTCCAGTGTTGCGGGTAGAACAATAACGTCCTTTGAATGTTTTATGCTTTAAACACCTACCTAGGAGTGTTCAAGGTTATTCTTCTTTATGGAGAAGTGCACCATGTTTAAAAACCTGTAACAGATGCTGGGATTCTTAAGGCACAGATCCTTGAGGCGCTTTTTGTTCTAGAAAAGAGAGCACCCAGATGTCGTCTCCTGTAAAGCCTTTAGCGTCTATTGTACCTTGGAATGAAGTTGACCAAACAACCCATTTGTGAGATGAAAAAAAAAGCAGCACAAAATGTAGTCAGACATTATTTCAGAGCAAAATAATATGACCTTTGTGAAGGTCTGTCTGTATATCTGTCTATCTAGCTGGGTAAAAGATGGGAGCAGATAGGAAATTTTTCCTGTATGCATTTCAAGGGTCATATTTTTTTTTTTAATATAAAACAGTTTTTATTGCAAAATAGGAAGCATATCCATAAAAGTATGATAACATGTATAGGTGAGTAGTCACATCATGGTATAAGCATTGTTCATCTGCAAATGGCAGTACAGCACTTCCTAATCCGCGCATTCCTCATTCAGGTTTCCAATCAGCATGAGTTTGGCTGACGAACCAACAGGGTTGGGAGACATGGCTCCTATCAAGTGTTGCAGCTGTGCGGCCAGATAGTATAACCAAGTACACTAGATGATTTTTCCTCTTAAGTGGGATTTTAAAGGGCGGAGGTCTCAGAAAAGTATAACAAAAAATATGAAAAAATATATCAAAATTTTATTGTATCAAAAATTTAAAAGTATAACATATACTAAGGCACATAAATGAAAACACATATGGATGCCACAATCTACAAATATTGATAATACAACCAGGATATACACGCCAAGTCGACAGAGCTACACATAACCCCACAGAGGCTGTATCAGCAGGAGCTAATTGACAGTGCAGGTCCAACGCGTTTCGAGGTTACTACCTCTTCTTCAGGGGCTGGAGGTGAGGTGTATATCTGTCTGAGGAACAGTATTGTAGAAAAAAAAAAAAAAGGGGAGAAGCAGAGAAAACACACAAAGAATCCGAAAGCAGCGCCGCTGCCGCGAAACCAAGACCGCCAGCAGATCAGGACCGGACACAAAGGGCGTCCCTCCCCTCCTCCCCCTTGCCCAAATTGGATGCCATGTGATGTCGATCTCATAATAGCATGGTTAGAATACTTCTTTATTACAATATTACATCTTTATCATGCAAACAGTTGTATATATGTATTATTAATTTTTGATATATAACATTCTTTGTGTGTTTTCTCTGCTTCTCCCCCTTTTTTTTTTTCTACAATACTGTTCCTCAGACAGATATACACCTCACCTCCAGCCCCTGAAGAAGAGGTAGTAACCTCGAAACGCGTTGGGCCTGCACTGTCAACTAGCTCCTGCTGATACAGCCTCTGTGGGGTTATGTGTAGCTCTGTTGACTTGGCGTGTATATCCTGGTTGTATTATCACTATTTGTAGATTGTGGCATCCATATGTGTTTTCATTTAAGTGCCTTAGTATATGTTATACTTTTAAATTTTTGATACAATAGAATTTTGATATATTTTTTCATATTTTTTGTTATACTTTTCTGAGACCTCCGCCCTTTAAAATCCCACTTAAGAGGAAAAATCATCTAGTGTATATGAATATAGGGATGTGGGCTGGTTGTCTCCTTCCATAAAGTTCTTGTCACCACCATAGTCTCAATAGTATAACCAAGGGTTGGGGAGAGCTAAACCCACCCCATCCTTTGCATATTGCAGCTGTTCCAATTTGATCCTGGGGGGACTGGTATGCCATAGCAGTAGTCTAAATAAAGAGTTTGCCACACAGAATATCTTTAGTGGAATAACCACGGGGATATTGTGTTGTAGGTACAAGAATTGGGGCATAAGAATCATCTTAATGAAGTTTGTTTTCCCTGCTAAAGACATTTTAAGTCTGTTCCACATGTTTATTTTGTCCCTGAAAGGGGTTAGTAAGGGGTATATATTTAGGCTATAGTAATCAGTAAGTTTGGGGGATATATGAATGCCTAGGTATTTAAAGGTATTCACTATAGGGATAGGACAGGGGTGTACTGTTTGCAGCCCAGGTGCCCCATTCAGCAGCGTCAGTGTGGATTTGGACCAGTTGATGTTAAGACCAGAAATCAGCAACGATGGACATTGTCTTGGATAGTGAGTTGTCCACGTCCTCCAAAAAAAGGAGCATGTTGTCTGCATAAAGCATGATTTTCACCAAATCGAAATACCCTGATTTGTGGGCAGTCACGCACCTGGGCCGCAAGAGGTTCAGTAACATGTGCAAAGAGCAGGGGGGACAGGGGGCATCCCTGCCTGGTCCCCCTGCCCAGTGCAAAGACAGGGGACATCCTGTCAGACATGCATATGGTGGCTTGTGGGGAACTATACAACAGCCGTGTCCAAGCAATGAACCTAGGACCAAATGCAAATTTGCACAATACAGCCCATAGATAGCGCCAGCTGACACTCTTGAATGCCTTATTGGTGTCTAGAGACAACAGTGTCCTGTGGCCGGCATTATCGGCTGGGGTTTGCATGTTTGCAAAAAGTCTTCTGAGGTTGGTCGCAGTGGATTTGCGTGGCATAAAGCCCACCTGGTCCGGATGAACAATAGAGAGGACAACTCTGTTAAGTCTTATTGCTGGTACTTTGGCCAATATTTTTACGTCACTTTGCAACAGGGTGATGGGCCTATATGAGCTTGGATCCACCGGATCCTTTCCTGGTTTAAGCAATAGCATGATATTTGCCCTGGACATGGTTGTAGGCAGGTGTTCTGTTTTCAACAAGGAGTTAAAAATACTTCCAGTAGTTTAGATAGGATCAATGCCCCATACTGGGTGTAGACTTCTGTGGGGATCCCATCATTCCCTGGTGCTTTGCAGGTAGGGAAAGAGGCAGCCGCCACTTTCACTTTGTCTAACGTGAGTGGTGCTTCCAGCTCCTGGCAAGCCTGATGTGTCAAAGCTGGTAGAGAGATATTTTCTAAATATCTCTGTAGTGTCTCATCAGAGTAACCATCGCAGGGACTATACAAGTCTGTGTAAAAAGATGCTAATTCAGTAATAATGAGTTCAGGGTCATTCACCATTCGTCTGTTGGAGCACCTAATGGCCCCTATAGCCGGGGAGGACTGTTGAGACCTAGCGATCCTAGCTAACAACCGACCTGTTTTCTCCCCCTGCTCATAGAACGCCTGCTTAGTAAAAAAACATTTCCGCTCTCCGGCAGAGGATCTCAACTGGTCGAGGGAATCCTGACCAGATATCCATGCCTCCCTCGCAGAATTGGATGGGTCTGTGACATAGGAGAGCTCCAACTGTGGTACCTGATCTTCCACCTGCTCCAAGAGGGCAGAGGAATTATATTTTATGGCCAAGGGTCATATTTTGATTACAGTTTTGACTGGATTATGCCTTTAACCCTATATGAAAGGGAAGCATTTTAGTAACAGTTTGCCTCACTTCTAGGTAATCTAAGTAAGTAATATTATACAGTGCCTTAAAAAAGTATTCATACCTCTTGAAATTTTCCACATTTTGTCATGTTACAACCAAAAACGTAAATGTATTTTATTGGAATTTTATGTGATAGACCAACACAGCGTGGCACATAATTGTGAAGTGGAAGGAAAATGATAAATGGTTTTCAAACTTTTTTACAAATAAATATCTGAAAATTGTGGCGTTTATTTGTATTCAGCCTCAGTCATTACTTTGTAGAACCACCTTTCACTGCAATTACAGCTGCAAGTCTTTTTGGATATGTTTCTACCATCTTTGCACATCTAGAGAGTGACATTTTTGCCCATTCTTCTTTGCAAAAATCAGTGCTTAAAAAAGGCAAGGGAGGGCAGAGAAATAAATAACCCAAAAACAATTAAGTACAATTATACACAATTATCATAGGAATCAAGCTAGCACTGATAAAGTGTTTTCACTCAACTTTAAAATAAATACAAATAACCAAATAGTGTCAATAAAAGATATGAAAAACAATATGTATCTGTGTGAAAAAGTTCTTCTCTTAACCACCAAATTAGCACTTAAAGTGTTACTAAACCCAGGACCCTGCATTCACTAAATCTGGTCTCCCACAGTACACAGAACATGGAAATACAATTTTAGTAAATATAAACTGCTAAATAACCTTTCTCATCAGCAGTGTATAGCAGTCTTGTGATTTCTATCAGTGTCTGGCCGAGCACTGGTTAAAGCTTGTAGGAGGAATTTTCTTTCTCTTCTATCTGTCCTATGCGACTGCAGAACCCCTGACCCTCTGTCTGGACAGGGCTGATTGGCCCTGTGCTGATCACATGCACCCTTCCAAGAAGAAATAAAAAAAACTTTCTAGCAAAATACACAAAACTGAGCATATGCAGAGTACCTCCAAGGCTCTGTTCTATCAGGAGATGGATTGAAGACTGGAAGAAGAGGAGGATTAGAGAAGACAGGATCAAACAGCCTCTTTACATATGCAGGATTAACCCGTTCCACAGTGTGTATAACAAGCATGCTTTACATCATATATAGACTGATTTTACTGTTGTGGGTTTAGTAATAGTAACACTTTAATTTAAATCACAAAATATTCCATTGTACTTACAATTCCAATCTGACCTATAATAAAAATAACTCCAGAGCCCTCACATATATAATACCAAATCCCAATTCTGCAATAACAAACGTGAACCACATAAACAAATTTGATAATGTGCAAACAGTGAATAATAAAACTAAAAAAGATGTATGTAGAAGATGTATGTAAGCTGTATGTAATCACTATGTGTAAGTACAACATGTTAATCTTCTCACCTCAATGCAATGACCCCCTTAATTAGAAAGGAGGTCAATAGAGCTTGCTACCCAAGTAAGAGTTAATTTGATACGCTGGTCTTTTCCCTTGCTGAACATATGTAGGAATCCAGCCATACTTCCACCAAATGAGTAAATATGTCAGAACATAAAAGAGAAAACTGGTATAGTTCTCACTGTATTCATTTTACTATTCATTTTGAAAAAGATGAATAAAAAACACCCACAAATAAAAAAAGAAAGAAAGCAGCTGTCATATCATAATCCATCCAGAAGTATGTTACTGAACATCCAGCATAATCAAACAAACAGTAGAGCGACCTGTGTGTAATCTTGAATGTTAGTATACAGACTCATGGCATGATGATGTCATTGGGGGAAAGCTCTGCCCCTTTACATGTTACGCTCTGTCATCTGACTTCTTCAGAACTCCTCTAACCCTGCACAGAGGATAAACAGTACAGGAAAGGGGTCCAAAACTAGTCTCTGTAAATAGTTATCATAGTGATCACATGAGAGGGAACCTGTCTTCTTGGCACCGTATCGTTTTAGTCTAAGACCAGGAGCTGTCAGTGACAGCTTGGCCTTGGTGTTGGGGGTGCATGATTGAACATGCTCCTAGCATAAATTCATTTTGCAGATATGCAGAGTCACAAATAAAGTGCCGCTTTAGTGATGCTGTACAGTATTTGTTACATGATCTTAAGCAGTTACATACCATTCACATTTCCAGATGCTTCCTATATCATAGCAATTTTTCACTTTTTAAGTTAAAGGATCACTCCACTTTTATTGAAAAAAGATATAGCATCCTGCTGGGAATCATTTGAGATGTATATGGAATATGGAATTGGTGAAGCTTGATCGTATCTAAGCACCACAAACCGAAAAAGCTATTGAAAGGATAAGTTCATCTTTTTTACAAAAAATAATAAATGCACATTTTTTTGCAGGAGCCTGTAAAGCATTGCATGTAAAGCATTGATGATGCCATGCAGGACTCCTGCAGACTAGAGATGGGCCGAATATCACCCCCCCCCCCGTTCGGTTCACGGCAGAACTTTCGCAAATCGCAAAAGTTCAGAACCGAATAACGAACCCCATTGAAGTCTATGGGCCTCGAACTGGAAAAATCAAAAGTGCCCATTTTGAAGGGTTATATGCAAGTAATTGGGCATACAATGGTTATGGGGGTCCGGGTACTGCCTTGGAGGACATGTATCGATGAAAAAAAAGTTTGTCAACTTTTTTGAATGAGCAGTGATTTACTGATGTTTAACCACTTGCAGACTGGGCCATAGCCGTAAGATGGCTACAGCGCGGTCGGCTTATTCTGGGTGGGCGTCCACGGACGTTCCTCCCAGAATGTTGCTCTTGCGCCCCCCCTGGGGCGTGCTCCCACAAACATCCGTGACCACCGGGTCCGGAAGACTCGGCGCATCACTGATCGCGGTAAATGGCCGCTTGTAGCGGCCGTTTACCACGTGATCGCTCCGTCAAATGACGGAGCGATCACTTGTAAACAAACCGGCGTCATACTCTGCCTATACTCGCCAATACTCTGCAATAAATTTGAACAGAAACAAAGATTTTTTTTTTTTTTTACAGAATTTTCATTCTTTTTTGATTTATAGTGCAAAAAATAAAAAACCCAGCAGTGATTAAATACCACCAAAAGAAAGCTCTATTTGTGTGAAAAAAAGGACAAAAATTTCATATGGGTACAGTGTTGCATGACTGAGTAATTGTCATTTAAAGTGTGAGAGCACCGAAAGCTGAAAATTGATCTGGTTAGGAAGGGGGTTTAAGTGCCCAGTTGTCAAGTGCTTAAAGTGAAACCATAAAAATGAGAAATAACAATAAAAAAGAAAAAATCATTTAAATATAGTGACTGGGGGGGGGGGGTCCCCTTAGTCTGCCTGTAATGTGGCACATCTGTACTGTGTATAGAGCCTGCTGCAGCAATAATCACATTTATAAAGCCAAAATGACATTTTCCATTTAAGCTTCCTTTATTTTATAAACAACGGCTTGGGGGGCCAGTCTGTATGATGAGGCCACAATTTAGTGAACTTGGAACAAGATTAGAGATTTTTTATATAAATTCTCGTGTCTCTTTTGCAGACTTTGGATAGAAGTAACAGCTGCAGAAAAATTGGTCTTTGGGTGTCGGTGGTGCCTTCACACGGTAACCCTATCAAGGTACTCTTGATGAAACCAGGAATTGGCCTTGTTGTCAAAAATTTTAATGATATGCACCTGTCAAACAGTTGCTGAAAAATTGGTCTTTGGGTGTCAGTGGTGCTTTCACACCATAACCCTATAGAGGTACTCTTGATGAAAGCAAGAATTGGACTTGCAGTCAAAAATTGAAATTATATGCACCTGTCAAACTGTGCTGAAAAATTGGTCCTTGGGTGTCGATGGTGCCTTCACACTGTGACCCTATAGAGGTACTCTTGATAAAATCAAGAATTGGCCTTGCTGTCAAAAATTTAAATGATATGCATCTGTCAAACAGGTACAGAATAATTGGATCTTGGGTGGTAATTGTGCCCTGAAACCAAAAAATTGTTCTAGATGAAAACAACACCCACAAAGCTAGGCAACCTAGACAGTCTTTCAGACATTCCATATCCGGAAAGCACTTAATCAGCAAGATCAGGATCATGGGCTTGATAGCTGCTGCTAATCCAGGACTGATTCATTTTGATAAATGTCTGCCGGTCCACGGATTCTGTGGATAGAGGCGCTCTCTTATCTGTCACAAAACCTCCGGCAGCACTGAATGCCCCTTCTGAAAGCACACTGGATGCAGGACAGCCCAGCAGCTCAATTGCATACTGGGCAAGTTCTGGGCAGTCATCTATTCTCATGACCCAGTAACTCAGTGGATGATCAACTGGAAAGCTCTCCATGTCTGTTTTCGCCCCTATGGCTCCCACCATAAGATGCAGACGCTGCCGATGGAATGTGGAAGCTGACAGACCTGGGTGCTGAGGACTAACATTTTTTTAAAAGGCATCACTGAGGCGGCCCCCTTCTCCAGCACACCTCTTTTGACCAACAGAAGCCTCAAAACTATGTTTTCTACCAGACTGTAACCTACCAGAGTTGGGAAAGACATTGCTCTTTAAGGTGTCCACAAGAGATTTCATCTTCTGCTCCCCCTGTGGGGATGGCATGAGTTCCGAGACTTTCCCCTTGTAACGGTGGTCAAAGAGGGTTGCCAACCAACAGTAAACCTTTTCCTTGATACCAGGTATTCTCCGGTACTTTTGCAGGCTTTGAAGAATAAGGGAGTCCATGCACCACAAGTTTGAAGAGGCATGAGAAGCAGACTCCTCTAAGTCACTGAGGATTACAGTATTTGGAACTGCCTCCTCCCAGCCACGTACTACTCCCAAGAGTTCTGGGGATGGAAAGCCATCTGTTAAGGGTTGACGTATGTCTTGTTCTGCTTTGATGCCTTCAAAACTGACAGAATCCTCCTCCTCTTCCTCCCTCTCTTCTTTTGTGTTCTGTGGCTTGGCAAGAATGGTGTTGCTATTAAAGTGGACCTTGATAGGAAAGGAAGTCCTCCTCTTCCTCCCGCTGCTCTGCCTTGAGTGCCCTTTCCATAATGCCACGCAGAGTCTGCTCCAGCAGGAACACAACAGGGATTGTGTCACTGATGCATGCATTGTCACGGCTCACCATCCTTGTGGCCTCCTCAAATGGTGACAGTACAGTGCATTCATCCTTTATCAGCAGCCATTGGCATGGGGTTGTCTTTGTTCCATACTCATACAGGTACTTGTTGGCAGCCCTCTGCTGCATGTGCAGCCACTGCAGCATTACCAAAGTCAAGTTCCACCTAGTGGGCATGCCACAAATCAGGCGGTTTACAGGCAGGTGGAATTACAGCTGAATTTCAGCCAACAGAGCACTGGCTGTGTATGACTGCCAGAAATGGCTACAGACTGTTCTGGCCTGCTTTAGGAGATCTTCCAACCTTGGGTAACTATTTAGAAAAATGCTGCATTAACAAACTGAGGACATGTGCTAGGCATGGCACATGTGTCAACTTTCCCTGTCTATAGGCGGACAGGAGGTTTGTGCCATTATCGCATACCACTATTCCTGGCTCCAGCTGGCATTGCGTGAAACACTTCTGGGCCTACCCGTGCAGAGCTGCAAGATTCTCTGCTCCGGTGTGGCTCCTGTCCCCTAGACAGACAAGCTGAAGCACTGCATGGCACCCTTTAGCACTCATTGAATAGCTCATTAAACACTTAGGGGGTACTTGTGGTTCATAGGACAATTCAGCAGAGGAGGGCATGGAGGAGGAGGAGGTAGAGCTGACAATTCTTGCATCATCAATAGCTGTATGGAGACGTGGTGGGACAACAAGCTGCAGCACTGAGCCCTGTCCTGCATCCTTCCAAGTTGCAAGCAGAGTTACCCAGTGTGCTGTGAGTGAAATATATTGTCCCTGACCATGCTTGCTGGACCATGTGTCTTCAGTAACGTGGACCTTGTGGCTGACTGCCTTGCCCATGATGCCACAACATTGCCTTCCATGTGATGGTAGAGAGCTGGAATGGCCTTACATGAAAAGAAATAGTGACTGGGAACCTGCCATTGTGGTACAGCACATTTTGCAAAATCACGGAACGGGCCACAATCCACCAGATGGAAAAGCAGGAGTTGTAAACCCAGCAGCTTTGACAAGCTTGAATTTAGATGCTGAGCATGTGGGTGGCAGTGACTGTATTTTTTTTCGCTGCAGCAGATGGGGCAGAGAAAATTGCCTGCTATAGTCTACAGCTGGTGGTGTTCTACTGGCAGACGTGCTGCAAGGACCTGGGACACCCTGCGCTATACCATCATCCCTGTCAGTGGAGGCTGCTGAGAGGTCATGAGGTATAGTGGGGGTAGACCGGATAGGTGAGGAGTAAGGAGGAGCATAATTGCATCCCTTTTGTGAGGCTTTCAGGTGCTCTTGCCAACAAGCTGATTGGTGGGAGGTTTGACTAAGAGAAATGAGCCATGAATGGATAGAGTCATCATTACTTTCTCCAATCATGGCTCTGATGGTGCTCTGTGTCCTGATTGGGCAAAGCTTTATTTGCTTCAGCCAATCAGGGTTTTCAAACCCCCGATAATTCGGGTGTTCCTCAAATGGGCGAACAGCCAATGTTCGGCCTGAGCATGAGTTCGCCCAACTCTACTGCAGACCTGTCAGTGTATCTGCTTGCTCGTACCTCGTACAGGTAAGCCGATACACTCTGATAGGAAAACTCAATGAACTGCCACAGCTTTCACAGCACCGACTGTCAGGACTTGTAATTTTCCATTCAAAAAATGCTGTAAATGAGTGATGCGGCCAGACGGGCGGAGTCCCACACGCCCGCTCTTTTTTAAAACATTGACAGCAGGCATGAGGAGAAGATTCCTGGTAGCTGTTAGAGAGGGGGGTCAGGGGGGAGCAGGGTTTGGTCCTTTCATAACATGTTACATCCGGAAATTGGGTGTAACATGTAACATGTTATGAAGGGTGAACTTATCCTTTAATTCATTTTTAATATCCAAACTCACTCATCCATCTATCCATGTCTACATGCTTTATTTTATTCGGCAATTATTTTGAAGAACACTTCCCTAGCATTTCTAGCCATAGCCATCTTTAGTATAGGCAGATAATTCATGTACCATTAATTTCAGGAGGGTGTGCTTAGCTGAGAAAGCACTTCCTCCCCTCCTCCAACTGAAAGACAAAAATGCCCAAGAAGACTTCTGGGATGTATGGCACCATTTTGGCCTAGGCCAGAAACCAGGGAACAACTGAAGTAACAAAGTTACAAAGTAAAAGTTTAAAACAAGTAAATATAATATACCTTCTTATCTATTTACTAAGGCTAGCAATATAAGGATTAAAAATAATTAACGTTGTTTGGGAGCATTTAATTACACATTAGGGAGTTATTTATTGATTTTAATTGACTGTTTTTCAGTGAAGCCATGTATATAGCCCTTTACCCGAACTGTCCCTATTACTATGATTAACCCCCCTGGCGGTATTCCTGAGTCTGGCTCGGGGTGGATTTTCAATACCAAAAGCGGTATCCCCGAGCCAGACTCGGGATCACATCGCAGGATCTAGGAAGAGTTTACTTACCTTGTCCCCTGGATCCTGCGATGTCTCTCCTCTGTGATCGGCAAGCCGCCGTGTCTCGCTCGATTCACAGTGCCGAGCTCCGTTCCCTGCGAGCGTTGCGATGCACGGGGACGGAGTTCAGCGGCAAATTCAAAAAGTGAAACACACAGTATAGATACAGTATACTGTAATCTTACAGATTACAGTACTGTATCAAATAATTACACATCCCCTTTGTCCCTAGTGGTCTGTCCAGTGTGCTGCATGCAGTTTTATATTATAAATACTGTTCTTTCTGCCTGGATACTGGAGATTGTCCATAGCAACCAAAACTGTCCCTTTACATCAAAAGTGGCTTTAGAGCAGCTAGAAAACAGCGAAAATAAATTAGAATCACTTGCAGAATTGAGTGATAGTGATTTGTGGGAAAATCCGTCATCAAACACTAAAAGTAACGAAAGCGACAATTCTGCAACTGAGCAAATGTCAGTGTTTTTGATTTAATTACAATATTGAATAATTTTAATTATTATTATATTATTATTATTTGTTATAATTATTTATAGTTATTTATTATATTATAATTTTTGATTTCGTTTTTCAAAATTTATCATACCCGGGATGTCTACTAGACTCTTGTTTGGACAGATTTAAGTGAGTTATTCCTAAGAATTACAGGCCCACAATATAAAACGCCAAATTTCTGTGCAAAATAATTGTACCGCTTTCAGCACCTAAAATCTGAAATAATCATACCGCCAGGGAGGTTAAGCCTGTAAGGTTACTTTCACACTGAGGCGTGCAGGTGCCGGCGGTACAGCGGCGCTAAATATAGCACTGCTTTACCGTAGTTTTAGCGGCGCTAGCGGGGCAGTTTTAACCCCCCGCTAGCGGCCAAAAAAGGGTTAAAATTGCCAGCAAAGCGCCGCTGCAGCAGCGATTTGCGGGCAGGTTTGCAGCGCTGCCCCATTGTTTTCAATGGGAAGGGGCACTTTAAGAGCGTTAATTACACCGCTCCTGATGCGCTCCAAAGATGCGGCTTGCAGGACTTTTATGACCGCCCTGCAAGCGCACCGCTCCAGTGTGAAAGCCCCGAGGAGTGCATTGAGCAGCTCTTTCGGGGCGCTTTGCAGGCGCTATTTTTAGCACTTTAGCGCCTGCAAAGCGCCTCAGTGTGAAAGGAGCCCTAGGGTGAATCACATTAGAATGGGGCAGTTTGTTGGTGTGGACACTCTGGTAGAGATTTACTAAAACTCAGAATCTGGTGCAGCTCTGCATGGTAGCCAATCAGCTTCTAACTTCAGTTTGTTCAATTAAGCTTTGACAATAAAACCTGAAAGCTGATTGGTTTCTATGCAGAGCTGCACCAGATTTTACACACTCCAGTTTTAGTAAACCCCGCCCTCCGTGTTTTTGCGCTGGCTGAATAAACTCTGTTATATGTAGTATCATAAGTGCGTGACTGATGATACCGGTATTTGGAAAGTAATGGTGGGACGGGGCCGAGGCAGACTTCCTGTAGTCTGAACCTGATCTGCCCTAGACTGAGAATGGAGAAGATCAAGTGGGATATAGAGCATAGTCTCTCTTGTGAACTTACAAATATAAGGAGACCAGTTCAAATTAAATTTTCTATTTCATTGGTGGACTTGGTTTCCCTCTGAGTAATATACATATGCATCCACGGACTGGTATTCACAATTATGTTAAGAATGCGACACTGGCAGAACATGTACAGTATTTCATATGAATTTACATAGCTCTTGATATATCAAGGGTTGCTTCTACGGTATGTACTGTACATTACATTTTTTTTAAATGTTGACATATTTGACAATTCAAAGTCTTCAGAACAGTTTTTGGTTATTTTTTGTGAGTATTAATCCACTGTAGACCCTGGATATACATGTAGCACTAACTCTCGGTGGAGCTGCTGGTTTAAAGCGGGCTGTTACCTTCACTCTCGATACCTCTGTTTCACCGGCATCGGGTCTAATGTCCCGTTGAGTTTACCTGTGGACGATGTAGGCACCAAACACTTGTGTATATTTTCCAATGCTTTATTGAACAAGTAATAAAGGAAGTAGCAGGAAAGAGGCAGAAGGAAAGTTGCAGGGAAGCTCAAATACCTTTCCTTAGTATTCTTTAGAACATTCTTTGGAATTGAACACTTGTAATTGAATGCACTCCCCTTGTAGAATTCAATCTTTGCCCGCCTGGATTAGGATTCTCTCACTTGCCTAGCAGCCAGTACGCAGCACGAACAAAAGTCTCTGCCACAGACTTGTTTGGAATAAAACCCGTACGATCCTCTGCTACAGGATGTATTGGTTTGCGATGAATGTCAGACACAGTACTTGAACCTTTAAGCCAACCTGGCAGTACTATGCAGTAAGGTTACTTCAGGATACGTCCTCCAACCGAGTCACCAGGTCCCTCTCCAGACCAGCACTCTGCATGATCCTTCCATGATGGGTCCTCCCCTGGGATCTCCTCGGTTGTCCAGCTTCTTCACTCAGGATAGACAGCTCAGGACCATTCCTCTGCCGCTGTGGTAGGCCCCAGACAGGCTTCTGGGCCCACCCACACGCTACAGCGACGTGGGCCTCCGGAACGGAGGACCACGAGGTGGTACTCTTAACACATAACTGTCGGCCAGGAGGGCCAGCAGGTGGCTGAAAACGAACATCTAAAAATGGCGTCTGTCCCATAAATACCCTCTCCCAGAATGCAATTTGGAGGACCACCTCCACCGAGTTGTCTCCGGGACAGAGGAGCACTCATACGCTTCAACACGTTGCCTTCCAACACCAGCCCATGGTGACAACGACACCCACCGGTACAGTGTGGAACTACACGCAACTCAGCCAAGCGGGAACAGAGGCAAATCTAACTTTACCTAACAAGTAACCCACACGATTTACCTATCAGCGGTAGATTAAAAATCTACCAGCGCTACATACAGGATCTCACAAAAGTGAGTACACCGCTTACATTTTTGTAAATATTTTATTATATCTTTTCATGTGACAACACTGAAGAAATTACACCTTGCTACAATTTAAAGTAGTGAGTGTACAGCTTGTATAACAGTGTAAATTTGCTGTCCCCTCAAAATAACTCAACACACAGCCATTAATGTCTAAACCACTGGCAACAAAAGTGAGTACACCCCTAAGTGAAAATGTCCAAATTGGGCCCAACGTGTTAATATTTTGTGTGGCCATTATTATTTTCCAGCACTGCCTTAACCCTCTTGGGCATGGAGTTCCCCAGAGCTTCACAGGTTGCTACTGGATTCCTCTTCCACTCCTCCATGATGACATCACGGATCTGATGGATGTTAGAGACCTTTCCACCTTTGTTTGAGGATGCCTAACAGATGCTCAATCTGGAGAGATATTCGGCCAGTCCACCTTTACCCTCAGTTGCTTTAACAAGGCAGTGGTTGTCTTGGAGGTGTGTTTGAGGTCGTTATCATGTTGGAATACTGCCCTGCGGCCCAGTCTCCAAAGGGAGGGGATCATGCTCTGCTTCAGTATGTCACAGTACATGTTGACATTCATGGTTCCCTCAATAAACTGTAGCTCCCCAGTGCCGGAAGCACTCGTGCAGCCACAGAACATGACACTCCCACCACCATGCTTGACTGTAGGCAAGACACACTTGTTTTTGTACTCCTCACTCAGTTGCCGCCACACACGCTTGACACCATCTGAACCAAATAAGTTTATCTTGGTCGCATCAGACCACAGGACATGGTTCCAGTAATCCTGGTTCCTGCTTGTCTTTAGCAAACTGTTTGCGGACTTTCTTGTGCATCATCTTTAGAAGAGGCTTCCTTCTGGGACAACAGCCATGCAGACCAATTTGATGCAGTGTGCGGCGTTTTGTCTGAGCACTGACAGGCTGACCCCCCACCCCTTCAATCTCTGCAGCAGTGCTGGCAGCACTCATATGTCTATTTCCCGAAGACAACCTCTGGATATGATGCTGAGCACGTGCACTCAACTACTTTGGTCGACCATGGCGAGGCCTGTTCTGAGTGGAACCTGTCCTGTTAAAACACTGTATGGTCTTGGCCACCATGCTGCAGCTCAGTTTCAGGGTCTTGGCAATCTTCTTCTAGCCTAGGTCATCTTTATGTAGAGCAACAATTCTTTTTTTCAGATCCTCAGAGAGTTCTTGCCATGAGGTACCATGTTGAACTTTCAGTGACCACTATGAGAGAGTGAGAGCAATAACACCAAATTTAACACACCTGCTCCCCATTCACACCTGAGACCCTGTAACACTAATGAGTCACATGACACCGGGGGGGGGGGGGGGGTATGGCTAATTAAGCCCAATTTGTACATTTTCACTAAGGGGTGTACTCACTTCAGTGATTTAGACATTAATGGCTGTGTGTTGAGTTATTTTAAGGGGACAGCAAATTTACACTGTTATAAAAGCAGTACACTGTCTACTTTACATTGTAGCAAAGTGTGATTTCTTCAGTGTTTTCACATGAAAAGATATATTAAAATATTTACAAAAATGTGAGGGGTGTACTCACTTTTGTGAGATGCTGTATCTAGAAGAGGGTTTGTAAGTCCTACTTTCTGTAACTGCATGCTCACATCCCTCCTCAGCTCCATGATTTGCCATAAATGTGAGCCAAGTCTGGGTAGCAGAAGGTATAAATAGCAATCGTTTTCTGTAAAATATGTTCCACTATGTCACAGTACTACTACAGTGAGCCCACAGGCGAGCAGGTGACACGGGATCCCCCAGGGCGTGGAGTCTAAGGGCCAGCCGGTATTCTGCCAGGGACCCCCTCACGAAGGTTTGGGCTTAGCTGCGTGCTGACCCCAAGTCACGACCCCCGGGTTCACCCTGCTCGCTAGGGGAGTACCAGAAGACACTGTCAGACACGGATGGATGGATGAAGCAAAGGAGCGCCGGATAGCGAGCCAAGGTCAGGGCGGGCAGCAGACAACGTAATCAGGAGAACTAGCCGAGTCGGTACACAAGGGATCAGTTCACGAGAGGTCAGGTTAAAGCAGGTTACGCGAAGGGAGCTCAGAAACAAGTGTTGCTCAAGCAAGCAGAAACTGGTCTGAGGGGAATTTAAATAGAGAAGCACTTGGGATGCTGGACAAGAAGTAGCAGGAAGGAAGTATATAAAAGACAACAGGTGAAACCGGCGACACCCATAACTGCTGAGTGCAGCAAGAGCTGAACACAAGCTGTGGAACAACAGGAACCAGCCGACCTACAGCAGTAACAGGTAAGACACAGATCAGCACCACAGCCGATCTGTGACACACTAGTTATACTGCTGAAAGATGAAAAAAAAAGTCCCCTCCATGAGAAATAGGCAAATTGCTGTATTATCATTAATCATACGATGAGAATCCAATTAGTCCCTCTTCCATTCCAAGTATGGTTTAAAAGGCCATTTAAATGATGTATTTGGCAATGAACATGGCACTAATAGAGAGCTAGGGAAGATTTAATTGCTAAAGGTGAACTTCGTGTGACAATGCATGTAACACGTATCCTGGCCACCCCTCCTCTCATATCTCATGGCACCAGGAATTCTAACATTATTTCAACAGCGACATTATTTTATACCATTTTTGCCTGTTAAATTACAGACTTTGCAGTCTACTTCGCTTCATATGCCAGTCTTATACCATGAATTCCATTTTATTATTATTATTATTATTATTATTATATAGAATATATGTAGCGCCGACAGTTTACGCAGCGCTTTACAAATTGAGGGTATACAGTACAAATATATCACAATACACTACAATACAGATCAGAGAGCCCGGGGTCATTAGAGCTTACAATCTAGGAGGGAGGGTCAAGAGATACAAGAGGTAATAACTGTGGGGGATGTGCTGATGGAGAAAATAAAAGTACGGTTGTTAGGTGGGGGCCGGATAGGCTTCTCTGAAGAGATGAGTTTTCAGGGATCGTCTGAAAGTGGACAAAGTAGGAGATAGTCGGACAGATTGGCATAGAGCATTCCAGAGGATGAGAGAGGCTCGGGAGAAGTCCTGAAGGCTGGCATGGGATGAGGTGACAAGGTAGCTAAAGAGTATAAGGTCTTGGGAGGAGCGAAGAGAACAATTAGGTTGGTATTTTGAGACCAGGTTAGTGATGTAGCTGGGGGCGAGGTTGTGGATGGCTTTGTAAGTTATTGTTAGTATCTTAAATTTAATTTGTTGGGTGAGTGGCAGCCAATGGAGGAATTGGCAGAGAGGGGTAGCAGACACTGAGCAGTTTGTAAGGTGGATGAGTTTGGCAGCATGCATTCATGATGGACTGAAGGGGAGGTAGCCTATTTAAAGGTAAGCCAATGAGGAGGTAGTTGCAATCGTTGAGGCAAGAGATGACCAGGGAGTGGATTAGAAGCTTTGTGCTGTCATTGGTTAGGAAGGGGCGTATCCATATAGCAAGGTTTAACCATTATACATGTACAGTATTGTATGATATCACGACAGCTACATGCTAATTGTGTTGCTAAGTACATCAAATTTAATAGCAGCTCAATAAACCAATTTAATCGGTGGGTGCTCATGTTAACAGTACCTGAATACTCTACAGTACTCATGCCCTGTATGCACGACCGGACATTCCGATGGAATATGTGCGATCGGAGCTTGTTGTCGGAAATGTGTGGGCTCCATCAGACTTTTTCCATCGGAATTTCCGACACACAAAGTTTGAGAGCATGCTATAAGATTTTCCGACAACAAAATCCGATCCTTTAAATTCCGATCGTGTGTAGACATGCTCAGAATAAATTAAGAGATGAAAGCTATTGGCTAGTGCCCCGTTTATAGTCCCAACGTACTTGTTTTACGTCACCGCGTTCAGAACGATCAGATTTTCCAACAACTTTGTGTGACCGTGTGTATGCAAGACAAATTTGAGCCAACATCTGTCGGAAAAAATCCATGGATTTTGTTGTCAGAATGTCTGATCAATGTCCGACCGTGTGTACAGGGCATTCGACTTAAGGCTGCATTCACACCAGTGCGTTTTTACCGCAATGTTGCCGTGATTTTTCCAGCGATTTTGCCACGATTTTGTACAGACCAAAAGGTCACCAATGTAAAAAGCAGAAAAACGCCTGTAATCTGCTTAAAAAGACGCTCATGTAATTTTTTGAGCTTCAGGCGACAGAACACTCAGATGTGAACAGGTGCCATTTAACTGAATGGGATTTTGCTTGTTGGGCATTTTGGAACTTTTGAGGCGAGCATTTTAAGATCGTTTTACGAGCTGAAAACGCTCAGGAGTGAATGCAGCCTAAATGTGTGGAAGAGAAGTTGCAGTGAATTCAAACCGCAGGCCATGCTGAAGCCATGGAACACTCGGCTTGCATTAATTGTGAAAACTGACTAGAAATGGCAACTATGGGGACTCAGCTAGCAGAACAACTAGGGATACCCGTTTAGCATGTGTACTAAATGCAAAACTTTTTTTTCCTAATTTTGGTTAGACTAAGGGAGGTTTATAACCCCTGTCAATTTTGCCATCTGTATCCCATTAGGGAGATTTTTCTTCACTTCCTGTCTCATAACCAAAACAGGAAGTGAGAGGAAATCCCTCCAAAGTAAATCACCAAATTTACCAGAACTAGTATCCCCATTGGAAGATTTCCCCTCTTTTCCTGTTCTGGTGATAACCCAAAATGTGGATTTTTCCACTTTACATTCAGTGATAATAGTAAACAGGACAAATAAAGAGGGCACAGACAGCAATAAAAACCTGACAGAAGTTCTAAGCCCTCTCCACTCTATCTGAAACTATATGAAAGTTTTGTCTTAAGTTATTCTTCAAGATGAATCAGTAGGGCACATGTCATTATTACAAAATCTCATTATTATTGGGTAAAACCGTGCCTCTTTCTTGTCAAATGCTGCTGTTCCCAAGTTTCCACACTCTGCAGACTATGTCACATGGTGATCTGAACAAATTATTGGGGTCGGAAACTACATGGCAAATGAGGTTCAATGTAGAAAAATGTAAAATAATGCATTTGGGTGGCGAAAATATGAAGGCAATCTATACACTGGGGGGAGAACCTCTGGGGGAATCTAGGATGGAAAAGGACCTGGGGGTCCTAGTAGATGATAGGCTCAGCAATGGCATGCAATGCCAAGCTGCTGCTAACAAAGAAAACAGAATATTGGCATGCATTATAAAAAGGGGATCAACTCCAGAGATAAAACGATAATTCTCCCACTCTACAAGACTCTGGTCCGGCCGCACCTAGAGTATGCTGTCTAGTTCTGGGCACCAGTCCTCAGGAAGGATGTACTGGAAATAGAGCGAGTACTAAGAAGGGCAACAAGGCTAATAAAGGGTTTGGAGGATATTAGTTATGAGGAAAGGTTGCGAGCACTGAACTTATTCTCTCTGGAGAAGAGACGCTTGAGAGGGGATATGATTTCAATATACAAATACCATACTGGTGACCCCACAATAGGGATAAAACTTTTTCGCAGAAGGGAGTTTAACAAGACTCGTGGCCACTCATTAAAATAAGAAGAAAAGAGGTTTAACCTTAAACTACGTAGAGGGTTCTTTACTGTAATACCCCGTACACACGGTCGGACTTTGTTCGGACATTCCGACAACAAAGTCCTAGGATTTTTTCCGACGGATGTTGGCTCAAACTTGTTTTGCCTACACACGGTCGCACAAAGTTGTCGGAATTTCCGATCGCCAACAACGCGGTGACGTACACCACGTACGACGAGACTAGAAAAGGCCGGTTCAGAACCAAGCGCGGCAACCTTTGGGCTCCTTTTGCTAATCTCGTGTTAGTAAAAGTTTGGTGAGAGACGATTCGCGCTTTTTCAGACTCGTGGCTTTCAGATCGTTTTCTGCCGTTCAGTTTGTGCTTGTGGGTTTGTATCTGCTCTTTAGTGCGTGCAAGCGTGACTTTAAGTAGTCATTGTATTCTTGTTCGTTCGTTACTGGTTTTCAGGTCGCTCTTCACAGGCCTTGCTGTTCTTCAGTGCGTTCTGTTACTTCGTTCTGAGCAGCCAACCGTTTTCTAGCCATGTTTCGTATGCGTACTCCTCGTAGAGTTCGTGCTGTGCGGGGGCTTGGTGTTGGGGTCCTGACCTTGACACAAGTCCAGTCCATGAACAGGGTGGGGAGGAGTTCATGGACCAAGAATTGGTTGCTTCAGCGTGACCAGTTCTCTCATATGCCTTTGCTCCGTGAGATCTGTGAGAATAATCCTGATGATTTCAGGAACTTTCTCAGGATGACGGACCCCGTGTTTCACCGTTTGTTGGCTTCGCTGACCCCCTATATCAGCAGACAGGATACCTGCATGAGGCAAGCCATCACTCCGGAGCAGAGGTTGGTCGCTACCTTGCGGTATTTGGCCACAGGGAGAAGCCTGCAGGACTTAAAGTTCTCGACAGGCATCTCCCCCCAGGCTCTGGGGATCATTATCCCAGAGACCTGTTCTGCCATCATCCAGGTCCTGCAGAAGGAGTATATGAAGGTAAGATTTTTATCCTTTTATCTCACATTTTATTGTATTTAATGTTTGATAAAATCTTGTATTTCTTCCCTCATTCCCTAATTACCATGATTGTAATATGCTGTGAATGTCCCCTTTGTCCTCATGCATGCTGGATTGTTATGTAATTATTATGTAAGGTCCTTCATACATATTTGCCCTTCAATAACCTCTCCAGCATGGTGTCTCCTGCCCTATATTCACCTCATGTAGTCACTTAACAATGTATTTTATCAGCTCTATAGTAGTGCTTTACCCCAAACACCCCCTAAAATGTTTGGAAATGTGATTTTTGATTTCAATTCAGGCAGAGTGCCAGAGGGTTTTTTTTGTGGTGTCCCCCAATTTTTTTTAACCCTCCCTCCCCCAACTGCTAAGTCAGCTGATCCCAATTCTCTATCCTCAATCATCTATCTGCTGACTTTGCCAAACCCATACACACTATACCCATCTCTTTACTGGTCAGATGTATGGATGAATTCCCCAAAGCATGTAGTGCAAGGGCCTGCCTGTATACTTTCCAATGGTACTGTTTAAAGTTTTGTTATTCTATTATTATCTTGATAGGTAATAGCAGAATGTCCAAATGTCCTCAAATGTGTACAGTGTGTATTTATATCTTTGTATTCTGACACTTCTTACCTGTCCAGTGGGGTGCCAATAGTGTAACTAAGGAGGGGCTGTTACAAGTAATACCCTGTATTTAGGCATTCATCTCTCAATGAAGTGAAGAGGGTTACCTGTCCAAAAGTCCCCCCCCCCCCTATAATGTTAGAAATGGCCCATGAGAGGGGGGGAGGGGGAATATGATAGGTGTACCTTATACTTTGGCCTTGTTAAATTCCCCTTAGTAAATGCTATCTGGAGGTTGCCCCATAATGTTTGTGTCTAATCTGCTTGCCATGTATCTTAGAAAAAATAGTAATGTTTATTGTTTTTTCCTCAACAGTTTCCTTCAACGCCACAGGAATGGCAGACTGTGGCCTCCCACTTTGCCCAGCGGTGGGACTTTCCTAACTGCGGAGGGGCAATTGATGGGAAACACGTCCACATCGTCCCACCACCCAACTCGGGGTCGTACTATTATAATTACAAAGGGTTTAATAGTATAGTGATGTTGGTGGTGGTGTCGGCTAATTACGAGTTCTTGTATGTGGACGTGGGGAAGAATGGCCGGATGTCCGATGGTGGAGTGATTGCCCAGATGGAGTTCTACAGGCGTCTCCAGAATGGCAGCTTGGACTTGCCACCTCCAGAGGACAATGTTGAAGGTCTCCCATTTGTGTTCGTTGCTGATGAAGCTTTTGCGCTGGGGGACCACCTGATGCGGCCATTCCTGATGAGGACCCTCACTCCGGAACAGAGGGTTTTTAATTACCGGCTGGCCAGAGCCCGAAGAGTGGTGGAGATCACATTTGGAATCCTGGCCAGCCGGTTCCGATTATTTCTGACACCCATCCATATGGCGGAGTATAAACTGAACCATATAATACTTGCCTGCTGTGTTCTCCATAATTTTTTAAGAAAACATTCAGCCAACTATGCTGGCTCAGCTGGGCCTGAGGCCGGAATCCCTAATCCATCAACACTGATGGCGCTTGAAAGTGGCCGTCCTGGCTTGCCCTCCCTGAATGCCCGTGATGTCCGGTTACGCTACCTGGAGTTCTTTGCGGGTAGGGGGGCTATCAATATGCCAGACAATCTGTGACACCTTTTTCAAATAAAAAACAACCAAAAGAAATTCTTTGTGGACATTTACTGCTTGTGTTTGTTTTAGCTGACCCTGACAGAAACGTGTTGAGTGCAGAAAATGTCGTGATTGGGTAACCTTATAAAAAACAGTGTTGGCTGGTACTTCCTAAATGCCAAAACACATTTCACTACAAGTGCACTTGCAACTGCACTGAACCTGCACTTGTAGTGCAAACTGTATTTGCCCTTAGGAAATAACCCCCATTTTTGCATAAAACAGCAATTACATCACCCCAAAAGTGTTGTAGTGTTGAGACAATAATCCACACATTCTTGAGTAAGGCACTTTTTTATACCTGCACAATCACATGTGCATTTCCCAAAGGTTTTTAAAACAAACCAACATGTTTGTTGTATAACAATGTTTGCAGTAGCATTCTCAAAAATCGAAATATCCATTTCAGATAAAACAGGCCTGTGTAAAA
Organism: Aquarana catesbeiana; assembly: GCF_042186555.1. NCBI lineage: Eukaryota > Metazoa > Chordata > Amphibia > Anura > Ranidae > Aquarana > Aquarana catesbeiana. The sequence continues at coordinate 563,974,541 of NC_133328.1, forward strand.
CCAACAAGAAAGCCAAAAAACTTGAACTTACAAAGTTCACATATGGTAAAACCTGAAGGCTATATCAGACATGAGTATTTAGGAACTGTGTTTGATATAGCGTTCAGATGGGGGGAAATCACCCCTGGAAAAGCCAAATTTGGAAGATGCACACCAATTTACGAATGTCAACATGTGCTATCTGCCATCAGGGGGGATCAAGGGACGTGTTTTTGGGGAGCAAGCCCTTCCTCAATGCGACTTTATAATTAACACGTCCATTGATCTCCCGTGATGGCAGATAGCACATGTTGGCACACTGTGTGCATCCTCCAAATTTGGCTTTTCTAAACATTGTAAAAATTTTCGTAAGATAAAACAGGTGATTTTGTGGGGTCTAAATTCGCCCCAAAACATCAATGATGTTATTATTTTTTTTAATAACATCAGTGATTTGTTGCTGGATGTTTTGCAATTGGAGATTACACCCCATGATCTCCCCGATGAGTATCTGGGCACTTTCAGATGTAAAGCGTTCTGGATCACGATCACCTAAAAAGAGATAAAGAACAAAAAAAAAGGTCTCAAAAATCTGCCAACATCCATCTCTTTTACCTGAGCCTGTGGTCGCAGACACTCACCTGTTGTGGTGCCAATCTCCACCACGTCTTCTTCTTCCTCCTGCTCTTCTTCTTGGGTTGGTATTTCCCCTTCTTCCAGAGGGGGGGGGGTCTCTGGTCTCCTGGGATGAGGGGTGTCCGAGTCTTTTCTCCCCTATGTAAAACAAAAATGGTATACTTAGCACACAGATATTTGATGGCAGAACTAGAAATAGGAAACATTGCTTGGAAGTGGGGTACAATTGTCTATTTTAGCCGAGTTCCAAGATGTATCTTTTTTAGTGTCCTTTGTCAAGCTGCAATACTTTACCTGTTTGGTACAAGATTCACAGATGTAGCCCCCCCTATAGTATACACTGGAGCACCTGTGTGGCCCCCCTAATAAAAAGGGTGTTATGGGGTCCAACACTAGTGCTCCAGTGTCCAGATGTGAAAACAGCTGCTCAGTGTCCTCTCCTTACACACAATCTAGTTTGCATTTCATTCTAGTAACAAATCCATCTACACAAACAAATATTTGGCATCCAAGTAGGCCCAAAAAAATGTGTGAAAATGCATATGGCCTAAACAATGGTGTTCTAGAGGCCGAAAGAAAAATGTTTGATACGAACGAATAATGGGCCCATGAACATTAAAGTTGACCTTTTTAAACGTTACAATTAATAAAAGCATATGGAGCAGAACGAACGGAATAAAGACAGAAAGAATAGGAACGCAGCACAACTACTTACTTTTTTGCAGCACTCTCCGGATCTTTCGGTGCTGCTCTGGCTCTCCCAACTTCAGGTCCGACCACCGCTTCCTGAGCTGATCTTTCGATCTTCGGACCCCGAAATTCCGCTCAAGACTCCTGACCACTTTCGCCATGATCTTGGCCTTTCGGATGTTCGGGTTGGGGTAAGGCCCATATTTTCCGTCATAGTCGGACTTCTTCATGATGTCGACCATCTCCAACATCTCCCCAAACGACATATTTGTGGCCTTAAAACGTCTCCTTCTGGATCGGGACGTGCCTGGATCCGGGCTTTCCTCCTCCTCCTCCTCCTCGTTGTTAGAATTATCATGCACCTGTTGTAACTCCACCATCATGCTCTTCCCCCACTGCGCCGAACGAAAAGGGGCGGGGAATACACTAGAAAGAACGTCAGGGGCGGGCGGAGTTACACGCATGCGCAGTGTGTATAAAGCGTAACACGCGTGCGTATTACGTACGATCTGTGAGCGGAGGAAGGAGCATTGGACGCGCCGATCGTAAGAACGAAGGTAAGAGACAAACTTGTGCCTATACTGCTTCTAGATTGAGGCCTATATTGTAACAAGATTAGGAGAGGTTTGTGTGACATTAGGCTTTGTCTTGTGTTGTGTCTTGCAGTGAACATGGATATCTTAATGATATCTTAATGATTCATGTCAGTATTCATAGATATGCTAAGTGAGCTGCCCTGTCTGTGGGAGATTAACCACCCCCATTTCAAGAACCAAGCAAAGAGGAAGGCAGCACTGGAGCAATTGTGTGAAATTGTGAAGCAGGTGATCCCCACGGCAGACATCACTTATTTAAAGATTTTCATTGGTGGCCTGAGGAGCACATATCTGAGGGAGCGCAAGAAAGTCCTGGATTCACAGAGATCCGGAGCAGCAGATGACATCTATGTCCCCAGGATGTTGTACTATGACAGGCTGCACTTTCTGGCAGGCCAGACTGAACCCAGGCCATCCCTCTCCAGTCTGCCTTCCACGCTTCCTTCCCCCCCAGCTGAGGCTTCTGACGCCCAACCTGGGCCTTCCAGGCCGCATGTGGAGGAGCCCAGATTGAGCCAGGTATAGCATTCCTCTAAATATTTCTGCTTGTCCAATCAATGATGTTAACTAGATGTTAGTTGGGAGTACTAATTTAGGATTGTGATTGATGATGCAAAAACTAAAACTATGTCCCTTTTTCATACACAGGGAAGTCTCAGCCAGGAGGTGGCCGGGCCAAGCCGGCTGGCTGATATCAAGGTCCCTCCACCCCCCCTGAAAACAGAAAGTGGCAGTAGGAGGAGTACCCTAGAGGAGGCGGCTATAGCATTCTTTTGGAGGGCTACAGAGGTCCTGGGAGCACCACACACCAGGCAGGAGAACATTGCTGCCTTCATAGCATATAAAATGCAGAGGATGGAGGAGGGCCAAAAAGCCATGTGTGAGGCCCTCATATCGGAGGCTCTGGAGAAAGGTATGAGGGGCCAAATTACACCTCACACACATCTTTGGGATGGTCCTCCTCCTCCTCCTGCAGGTCCTCCTCCTCCTCCTCCTTCTCCTCCAGGTCCTCCCAGTCCTCCTCCTCCTGCAGGTCCTCCTCCTCCTCCTCCTCCAGGTCCTACTCCTCCTCCTGCCACATCTCCAACTGCACAGCCACAGCCCGGAATGAAGCGTGAAAGGAAGACCAGAAAGTGAGGACCCTGGATCCAGTCTGGTCGGCCAAAAAATGCAGCCTCTTGTGGTACCACAGCCTGGGGACACAGATGTCATCTGCTGCTATCCGAGTCTCTGTGAATCCCGTACCAGACTGCACTCCCTTACATATGGACTCCTCAGGCCACCAATTTTGATGTTGAAGAATTGATGTCTGCCGTGGGGGTCCCAGGCTTCGCTAATTTCTCTTGATGTTGATCCAGTGTTGCCTTCCTCTTTGTTTGGTTCTGATCCCTTAATAAAGGATTTTTGTTTTGAATTATACTCTCCTATGTGTTTTACTTCAAAAATGACAGTTGGTTTGTGAGGATTCAGGTACATTTCAAATATACAATGTGAAATGAACAAGGGACACCAACACCAAACAATCTCCTGGAGATTAAATAATAAAAGATATCAATGGTGTTGGGGTAACTTGACACACAAAACACACCCAAAAATATTCTGGAGTAAAAATAAAAATAACATTGAACAAAGATCAGCCTTGGAAAAAATCCAAACATTAAAGAAAAAAAAAGGCTTAAAATCCAAAATAAAAAAAAATAAAAAAATTTAAAACTGTCAGATGTGACAACTAATAACAATATATTCAGGGAATCCCACTAAAAAAACACAAATAAAAGTTTGTGAGAAGTGTTTGTGAATATGAGCAGCAAAACGACTTAATTCTTGTCACATTATAAAGAAGAAGAGAGTGCGCTGTATTAAACCATTTTTAACATTGCAGCGTGAGGAAAATGCTGTATCCATTGCGAACGCTAAGTTTACCAGAACGAGCTGTCCCGTGTCGGAATTTCTTCTGAGCATGCGTGGCACTTTGTGCGTCGGAACAGGCCACACACGGTCGGAATTGACGCGATCGGATTTTGTTGTCGGAAAATTTTATCTCCTGCTGTCCAACTTTGTGTGTTGGAAAATCCGATGGAAAATGTCCGATGGAGCCCACACACGGTCGGAATTTCCGACAACACGCTCCGATCGGACAATGTCCATCGGAAAATCCGGCCGTGTGTACGGGGCATAAGAGCGGCAAGGATGTGGAATTCCCTTCCACAGGCGGTGGTCTCAGCGGGGAGCATCGATAGTTTCAAGAAACTATTAGATAAGCAGCTGAAGGACCGCAACATACAGGGATATACAATGTAATACTGACATATAATCACACACATGGGTTGGACTTGATGGACGTGTGTCTTTTTTCAACCTCACCTACTATGTAACTATGTAACATGATCTCTGAATACCAATAATTTCTGCAGGGATTCTATTATTTCCAGTAATCATTAAAATTAGGGGATCTGAAAGAATCCCCCATGTACATAGATATTTACCAACTATACACAGATGCAAGGCTTTTAATACATTTACAGTATATACATTAATAGTCAAAAAACTCTCACTCTAATCAGTGTGCCGAACAGTAAAGCCTTCATAAAACAGAACGTGTTCACATGTCTTATTCCATCATATATCTAAAAAAATAAGAGAATTATTTCTCATTTAAGGACAATGGACAGAGCCATGCAAATCATTGTTTTATGCCTCTGTGGCCAGATGCACACCAAGAACCGCTGGTGTATTATATATATAACCTAATATCATAGATTAAGTTTTTCCATACTGCATACAGATTTTCAGGCTATTTAACTATCAACAGTGGCTTCTATGGAGTGGGGTTTGGTACCCAGTGGGAAAAAATAAACATAGAGGTTATGGCTAAAGCAGCCAAAAAACCCTAACTCTAATCAGTGTGTAGCACAGTAAAGCTTTGTTAAAGGAGAAAGTATTCACATGTCTTATTCCCTCCTATGCCAAAAACACTAGACAACAAAGATTTTGTTTCCGGGATACTTTTTTGGCGTATCTTAAATATTTTTGGCTGTTAATCAAGAAAAAAGCCTATAATGTATCATGTACTGTTTTATAGAAATCTTCAGTTTTTTTGCAATATGCAATACCTGTTGGCTATGCTGTACATATGAATCATACAAAAACATGAAACTGTTGTTGAGATACATCCAGTAAGTTGGTGGGGTGCAGCACAGAGCAGCGGGATAACACACTCAGTCCCGGTGCAATTAAAGAAATAATGCAGAAACAGTTCACAAATAACATGATGAGAAGGCAGCCCAACCAGGGACACTCACAGTTCCAAAGAGAGCAGAGTGTAAACAAACTATCAGGATCTGTAGAGAGGGGAAGAATGTGGCCTGGTCATCTTGTGCCCAAAAGGCAGGAGTTCAGAGAAGTTGTGAACCCCAGGTTTTCCCTCCTCATCAGGAAACGTTCCCCGACACTTGTTCTGTTCCTACCAGGTGGGGTACCTGTCCCTACTCTACCAACTCGCAAATGCCTGTCAAATCCTGGGAGCCATGGCCTTAAATAGGCTCTGTCTGACACAAGATGGCTTCCAGAGTCAAATGGGGAGCAGTATCCAATTGAATGCTTCCCCAAACCATACCTCTTGACTTTCAACCTGCTGAAGAGCGCCGCCTGCAGTGGAGAAAGAAGACTGCATCTGCCTACACTTAAATCAAGCACAACTGGAATATCTCTGTGGAAGTACTGTTGTAACATATTTGAAGGGCAGCTGTTCAAGAGAGTCTCATTACATTAAAAAGAAATGGCTATGCCAAAAGAATTTGGTTCCAGGACAGACAAATGTGGCACATGAACCACTTGTTGACCCACCAAGAATATTTTTGCCTTCACTTCACATAAAACAAAGACTAATCAAAAGTGAAAGTGATGAACAAAGAAGGTGAAGGTTTTCTTTATTTTAGAGAGAGGTTTTCAAAAATAATTAATGTCAAGCTTAATGAAGACATTTTTGTTGGTCCACAGATCAGATACATCATCAATGACGAGCAGTTCGAAGGTCTGTTTGTGGGGCCAGAGAAAATCATCCAGAAAGCATTCAAGAAGGATATTGAGAATTTTCTTGACAACTACAGAACACCAAACTATATTCAGAAGGTTGACAATTTTCTTACAGCATACAAGGCCATTAATTGCAACATGTGACTGAAGAGTAATTTTCTGCATTCACACTTTTATCCATGTTGAGCTCGTGCATCGTGTCGGAAACACTATGCCATTAAATACATTATAGTCATCAAATGTTAATTTAATTAATTCTTAAAATTCCTAAGTGATACAGTCATTCTGAAATTATATTTGTGTTTGAAGGAGTCTATAAAAAGTTTTCAGGAAACAAAACTTTAGAATAAACTTGTCCAGTGAAATGAGATAATGTTGGGATATAGGAAGGAATGAGAATGTGAATATCTCCTGTTTTAAGAAGGCTTTCTGTGCTCCACCTTGATATCTAGCAAACACTGAAAAGACTATCATTATCCTTTAATCAGAAATGTTTAATTTAGTTCCTTATCAGCAATCTGCATGAGTACTGTTCTTTTCCTGGGCAGGTGAGAAGTTGGCAGCTTGCTAAGATGTACCATCTTGCCATTTTTATAAGTATTCCTAGGTTACCCATGCTGTAGGAACAGTTTATAGGTAAATTTCCATCCCCAGGAAACTTACAAGGTGGAGAAAAAACTCTGTAGATAGTACTGTTGTTTGTTTTCTAAAAAAGTGGATCATAAAATGGAGTAACAATGACTCCTTCGAGGGGGTAAAGACCTTATTTCCTCTCTTAACCCTTCTTCAAATATATATGTTCTCAGTGTTGCTTGTTTTTTATATGGGGCTCCAGACACCAAAAGCAAGTGGGAGGTCAACAGTTCATCTAACAGTAAAACTGAGTACCCTAACCCTAAGAGTACAGTAACCCTTACAAGGGTGGGTTTAGGGTTGGAATTAGGGGCGGGGTAGGGTATGCGTTGGTTGGGGCAACTGGTGCCGTGTAACTATTAAGGCCTGCCTAGTAGCTTAGGGCTTGAAATTTTGATTCCTGCCTTTAATGTCCAACCCCAGCATTAACCCCTAAAACATCAAACCCCTAATCCTAACACCTATTAGTCAACCCATTTCCTACATTTTTTTTCTGTCTAAAACCAATGCTGTTATCACATGTACTACACATTTGGCATCAACTTGCCTCTAATGGGACCAAGGAGTGTTTTCTGGTTAAAGAGATGCAGTATAACAAACTATGGAACAGAATATTTAGCTTTGCCTGGAATCTGTCAGTAGGCTTATTTTCCTATTAATATGCAGTGTTTCTGTGAGACAGGGTAAAATCAACACCAACGGCATGCTGGATTAGCAGTATCAAATTAAGCATGGCTTTGAACCAGTAATCTCCAGAGTGTATCAATGCTGAAGGCCTTCCTCTACACTGATTCTATTATATGCTTTGAAAATTGAAATACTTCGGAATTATTATTATTATGAACAAGCCAATGTTTAGACAAAGCTACTTAGAGATGGACATCTGACCATTCTTCTGCACACTCGAGATACATTTTGCCGTGTCCTGAATACATCACAAGGTCCAATGCAGAATACAAACGAAGTCATTTGGAAGCAGATCATGTTCCGTTTTAGCTCTCTGCAGCCTCTTCTGGGAATACTTGATAATTAATGAAGGCTTTCACTATCAAATTAATTACATTTTTCTGATGCTACTTGTCTTCATGACAAACTTGCATTGAATAATAAGTATAATGCTACCTTGTGTATAGCAGTCATGGAAAGAACAGACTAGTATTGATGGTGTCTGTAAAAAAAAAATAGAAATCAGTAGAGATAGAAGAATCTTCTGAAGAATAAAAATGAACTAGAACGCTGTATGGTATACAACTATCTTTTTAACATGCTGGATTACAATTCTTGAGGACCTAATAATTCTGATTTCCCTCTGGGCTAAAACTCTTGGGGAATATAATGATTTAACATTTTTTTTTTCAAAAAAAACTTTTAAGGACTCCAACAGTCTGTGTGACCTCTTATAAATCTTGGGGACCCCAGCATTCTGATCTCCCCTTACCTTCTTAAAACTCTTGGGAACCTAAGCAGTAAGGGTTATCTCCAAAGTCTCTGGCTGCCCTTACTTCACCACCATGGATGTGGTCAGGGCTTGATTGTCTGAGCCAAAATTGCTTCTTTTTCCATTCTATTCTGTGAGAATGCAAAGTGGATTGAAGATGGTCAAATACAAGTCGAAGGGAGGTTAACTGCAGGTTAAATGCACCTGTTAATAAACTGTAAATGATTTTAGAAGTAACTCAAACTGATGTCAAATGCACATTGCATTTACTCATTGACAGAATCCCAAAGCCCATTAAATTAGGCTCTAAAGTTTGATGATTATAATCTGTTGTCCAATGGTCAGATGATAGTGACATGACTCCAGATCCTAACTGTATCAATATCAGTCTAGCCTGTAAAAATTATACTTTCTTTTCTTTCCTTAGTGAAATGACAACATGCCTTGTTTGGGAACTGGAAAGGAAAGCATGTGTGGTCTCAGAATGCAGATCAAACCCTTGCTAAAGATGACAAAACTGATTTTGGACAGCAGAACAATATAAACCTAGGGAATCTGGGTAACTGGCTGGTCTAGAAAATGGGATAGCAGACTGAAGAAAAAATAAGACTGATCTATACATTATGTGATTCAGGCCCAGGTGCATTATGGGCTAATAGTCCTCTGATCAGCCTTGAAATAATTTTTCTCTCTGTCAAAGGTGAGTCCATGTTTAGGGAGCAGGCAGTTGGTTTTAGGACACTAGCAGAGTGTAAAATACGTATGCTTACAAAAATACTTTAGATCCGCTTTTTTTTGTAACAATAAAGTAAAAAGAAATAAATGCAAAGTATCAAAGCAGGAACTGTTTAACCACTTAAATTCCAGACACTTTCACCCTCTTTTTGCCCAGTCCAATTCTCAGCTTTCAGCACTATCGCACTTTGAATGATAATTGCGCAGTCATGCAAAACTGTACCCAATAAAATTGTTATTTTTTTCCACACAAATAGGCTTTCTTTTGATGGTATTTAATCACAGTCCATTTAGATGATAGATATGCCAGTGATTCTACGTGCAAAAAACAGCAAACAAAAAGTGACAGGGTGCTCGTACAAGACCATCTCCACACCAACTCACGCCTCTTACCAGAGACTTTGGATCTCAAATTATAGAGATCTAAATCGCTTTTGGTCCCTGTGATTATCAGGAGGGATAAGGTATCATATCATATAAGCGCATGCTTGTTAGCATCAAAGGATTATATCCAATGCTCAGCCAGGCATATGTAAAAACGATCCTCAGTAGTTTTCAAGCATAAATGGGAAGAGGGAAGCACTTAGTTACATAGTTACATATAGTTACATAGTAGGTGAGGTTGAAAAAAGACACAAGTCCATCAAGTCCAACCTATGTGGGTGATTATGTGTCAGTATTACATTGTATATCCCTGTATGTTGCGGTCATTCAGGTGATTATCTAATAGTTTCTTGAAGCTATCAATGCTCCCCGCTGAGACCACCGCCTGTGGAAGGGAATTCCACATCTTTGCCGCTCTTACAGTAAAGAACCCTCTATGTAGTTTAAGGTTAAACCTCTTTTCTTCTAATTGTAATGAGTGGCCACGAGTCTTATTAAACTCTCTTCTGCGGAAAAGTTTTATCCCTATTGTGGGGTCACCAGTACAGTATTTGTAAATTGAAATCATATCCCCTCTCAAGCGTCTCTTCTCCAGAGAGAATAAGTTCAGTGGTCGCAACCTTTCCTCATAACTAACATCCTCCAGACCCTTTATTAGCTTTGTTGCCCTTCTTTGTACTTGCTCCATTTCCAGTACAACCTGAGGACTGGTGCCCAGAACTGGACAGCATACTCCAGGTGCGGCCGGACCAGAGCCTTGTAGAGTGGGAGAATTATCGTTTAATCTCTGGAGTTGATCCCCCTTTTAATGCATGCCAATATTCTGGTTGCTTTGTTAGCAGCAGCTTGGCATTGCATGCCATTGCTGAGCCTATCGTCTACTAGGACCCCCAGGTCCTTTTCCATCCTAGATTCCCCCAGAGGTTCTCCCTCCCGTGTATAGATTGCATTCATATTTTTGCCACCCAAATGCATTATTTTACATTTTTCTACATTGAACCTCATTTGCCATGTAGTCGCCCACCCCATTAATTTGTTCAGGTCTTTTTGCAAGGTTTCCACATCCTGCGGAGAAGTTATTGCCCTGCTTACCTTAGTATCGTCTGCAAATACAGAGATTGAACTGTTTATCCCATCCTCCAGGTCGTTTATGAACAAATTAAATAGGATCGGTCCCAGCACAGAACCCTGGGGAACCCCACTACCCACCCCTGACCATTCTGAGTACTCCCCATTTATCACCACCCTCTGAACTCGCCCTTGTAGCCAGTTTTCAATCCATGTACTCACCCTATGGTCCATGCCAACGGACCTTATTTTGTACAGTAAACATTTATGGGGAACTGTGTCAAATGCTTTTGCAAAATCCAGATACACCACGTCTATGGTCCTTCCTTTATCTAGATGGCAACTCACCTCCTCATAGAAGGTTAATAGATTGGTTTGGCAAGAACGATTCTTCATGAATCCATGCTGATTACTGCTAATGATACCGTTCTTATTACTAAAATCTTGTATATAGTCCCTTATCATCCCCTCCAAGAGTTTACATACTATTGATGTTAGGCTAACTGGTCTGTAATTCCCAGGGATGTATTTTGGGCCCTTTTTAAATATTGGTGCTACATTGGCTTTTCTCCAATCAGCTGGTACCATTCCAGCCAGTAGACTATCTGTAAAAATTAGGAACAACGGTCTGGCAATCACTTGACTGAGTTCCCTTAGTACCCTCGGATGCAAGCCATCTGGTCCCGGTGATTTATTAATGTTAAGTTTCTCAAGTCTAATTTTAATTCTGTCCTCTGTTAACCATGGAGGTGTGTGTAGCATTTAGAACAATCCAGTTTTTTTTTAAACGTTTATATTGCACTTACAGTTAAGATGATCAAAAACATCAGAACACATCTGGCTCCACCCGGTGCGTTTCCCCGTAATAGGCGTCAACTGGGAAAGGAGGCTCGTCTGAGACGTTTCTAACATTGTATTTTATTACACACTGGCAGGAGTGGCACGGAAGTATCATACAGCTATTGGTCCTGTATCATGTCACCACTGAAACAGTATCCAGGTGCACAAAAAAAGTTAAAAAAGTGATTTACCAAATTATATATATATATATATATATATATATATATATATATATAATGGTGTTCCGGCGGCTTTCGAATTTGCCCCGAACACCGTATATTGTTCAGTGTTCGCAGAACATCTGAACAACCAAAGTTTGGTCCGAACTTATGCTCGGGCAGAACCGTTCGCCCATCCCTAGTACTGATGGCCTATCTAATTTCTGAGACACTAACAAGCCAGGAAAGTACAAATACCCCCCAAATGACCCCTTTTTGGATAGCAGACATTCCAAGGTATTTAGTAAGAGGCATAGTGAGTTTTTTTGAAGTTGTAATTTTTTCCCACAATTCTTTGCAAAATTAAGATTTTTTTTTTTTTTTTCACAAAATTGTCATAAAAATAAGTTATTTCTCACACACAGCTTACCACAAAGTACACTCTAAAATACATTCTACTACTCCTCCCGAGCAGGAATGAGCCAAAAAAAACCCGGTTCAGTTTGCAGCAGAACATGCGAACAGGCAAAAAATTTGTGCGAACACTGTTAAAGTCTATGGGACTCGAACGTGAAAAATCTAAAGTGCTAATTTTAAAGGCTAATATGCAAGTTATTGTCATAAAAAGTGTTTGGGGACCCGGGTCCTGCCTCAGGTGACATGTATCAATACAAAAAAAGGTTTAAAAAACGGACGTTTTTTTGGGAGCATTTTAATAATGCTTAAAGTGAAACAATAAAAGTGAAATATTCCTTTAAATATCATGCCTGGGGGGTGACTATAGTATGCCTGTAAAGTGGCACATTTTTTCCGTGTTTAGAACAGTCCCTGCACAAAATGACATTTCTAAAGGAATAAAAGTCATTTAAAACTGCTTGCGGCTGTAATGTAATGTTGCCCCCCCAGCCCATTACCAGGCCCTTTGGGTCTGGTATGGATATTAAGGGGAACCCCGCACCCAAATAAAAAAATAAAAGGCATGGGGCCCCCAGGCCCTATATACTCTGAACAGCAGCAGTATACAGACGGTCCCCGGGTTACAAACAAGATAGGGACTGTAGGTTTATTCTTAAGTTGAATCTGTTTGTAATTTGAAACAGGTACATTTTGTAAGTGTAGCTCCAGCCAAAAAATCTATTTTTAAGCTTTTTGGATAACATAGGGAAGGGTTATCATCCCTGTAACATTTGTTTTGCTGTCTGTGCCCCTGTTCAGAAGATTTCACCTCACTTTCTGTCCCATTGACAATTGGATTTTGAAAATTTTGGGTTATTAGGGAAACAAGGATTGGTGATAAAGTATCAGTGGAGACACCTTTTTCCCATATTAACTCTTACAGGAGATAATTTCCCTTCCTAGGGGTAGATTTCCTCTCACTTCCTGTTGTCTCCCTATGTTTCTAAGTAGGAGTCGTTTGTAAGTCGGATGTTTGAAAATAGGGGACTGCCTGTATATACTATACGGCCTGCCCTATACACTCTGTGGAAAATTGGGCCTTAGGTGGTGGTGGTACCAGAACACTGTAAGCCCTCACAGTTACTCTTGGTGGATGCTGGAACGGGCCCTGCTGTGAAATATTATATCAAGAATTGTAATTACGCGCCCCTGTTAAACAGGGGCATAAAAATTGGGCCTTAGGCGGTGGTGGTGGTGGCACAGCACTGTAAAGCCTCACAGATACTTTTGTTGAGCGCAGGAACAGGCCCTGCTGTGAAATATTAGATCAAAAATTGTAATTACACGCCCCTGTTAAACAGGGGCAGAAAAATTGGGCCTTAGGCAGTGGTGATGGTGTCCTGAACCGAAAATATTCCTAGAAACTATCATCATGAAGATTGAGGAGGAATAGGATAGTCACTCAGCATAATAGGATAGTCACTCAGCATATGCAGTCTTCAAGAGATCCCACATCCATAGAAAAATCAATCGGTTACATCAGCATCAGGTGCTTGATAGAAGGTGATCCAAGACTGATTAATTTTTATGAATGTGAGCCAATCAACAGAGTCTGTGGACAGGCGCACTCTGTGATCGGTTACAAAGCCTCCAGCAGCACTGAATGTGCATTCAGAAAGAACGCTGGATGCAGGACAGGCCAGTAGCTCAATTGCATATTGAGAAAGCTCTGGCCAGTGGTCCATCCTCAAGACTCAGTAACCCAGTGGATGTTCTGGTGGAAAGGTCTCCAAGTCTGATCTTGCCCCTAGATATTCCTGCACCATGTAATTCAGACGCTGGCGATGGTTGCTGGAACTGATCAGACCTGGGCGCTGAGGACTGAAGAATTGTTTGAAGGCATCGGTCAGCCGGCCACCTTCTCCACCGCTCTTTCTGTGACTGAACGAAACCTCAGCAACATGTTGTCCAGCACCAGGAAATTCTAACCTCCCAGGCTTTGGAAACGCATTGCACAAACCTTTCTGCAAGGCCTCCCACATATATTTCATCCTCTGCTCCCTCTGCGAAGGCTGGATAAGTTCTGTAACCTTACCCTTGTAATGGGGATCAAGAGGGGATGCCAGCCAGTAATGATCCCTCTCCTTGATACCATAAATCCTAAGGTCTTTTCGCAGGCTTTGCATGATCAGGGAGGCCATCCAGTGTAAGTTTGCAGAGGCATTCAATCCTGAGTCCTCTGGGTCACTAAGGATCACATGATCCTCAACCACCTCCTCTCAGCCACGTACAACTCCATGGGTTTCTGGGGACTGCAAACGAATCCTTGAAGACTGCTGCTGATTATGAGTGTTATTCTCCACCTCCATGCTGACACAATCCTCCTCCTCCTCCTCTTCTTCTACCTGTGTGATCGGTGGGCCTGCAGGAATACTAGTATCTAGATAAAGGGGGCCTTAAGAGGTAAGGAAGTCCTCCTCTTCCTCCCGCTGTTCTGCCTCATGTGCCCTGTCCATTATTCCACGAAGCATGTGCTCCAACAGGAAGACAAGAGGGACAGTATCACTGATGCATGCACTGTCACTGTTCATGATCCTCGTGGCCTCCTCAATTGGTGACAGCACAGTGCATGCATCCTTGATCAGTGGCCACTGGCGTGGGGAAAAGCCAAACTCCCCTGACCCTGTCCTGGTGCCATACTCACACAGGTACTCATTGAAGGCCCTCTGCTGCATGTGCAGCTGCTGCAGCATTGCCAACGTTGAGTTCCATCTGGTGGGCATGTCACAAATGAGGCGATTCTTGGGCAGGTTGCATTGTCTTTGAATGTCAGCCAGCCGAGCACTGGCATTATATGACTGGCGGAAATGACCACAGACTTTCCTGGCCTGCCTCAGGAGATCCTGTAAGCCAGGGTACCTGCTCAAGAACCGCTGCACCACCAAATTGAGGATGTGAGCCAAACAGGGAACATGGGTCAAGTGTCCCTGTCGGAGGCCGGAGAGGAGGTTGGTGCCATTGTCTCATACAACCATTCCTGACTGAAGCTGGTGTGGCGTCAACCACCTCTGAGCCTGCCTCTGCAGAGCTGACAGAATCTTTTCCCCAGTGTGGCTCCTGTCCCCTAAGCAGACCAACTCAAGCACCTCATGGCATCTTTTTGCCTGAGTGCTTCCATAGCCCCTTGAATGCCTACGGTTCAGAAGAGAAATCTTCAGAGGAAGAGGCCATAGAGGAAGAAGAAGAGGAGGTTTGTGGATGAGAGAGCTGTGGCAGAATCACCACTAGCATTTTGGAGGCGTGGTGGCAGAACAAGTTCCAACAATACTGGACCCTGTCCTGCATCCTTCCCAGCTGCCAGCAGAGTTACCCAGTGCTCCGTGAAAGAAAGGTAACGTTCCTGTCCATGCCTGCTGGACCATGAGTCAGCAGTAATATGCACCTTACTGCTGACCGCCCTGTCCAACGAGACCAAGACATTGCCTTCTACATGCCGGTAGAGAGCTGGAATGGACTTCCGTGAAAAGAAATGGCATTTGGGAACCTGCTACTGAGGTATCGCACATTCCACAAATTCACGAAAGGGGGCAGAGTCTACCAGCTGAAAAGGCAGCAGTTGCAGTGCTAGCAATTTGGCCAAGCTAGTATTCAGACGCTGAGCATGTGGATGGCTGGGACCAAATTTCTTTTGACAGTTTAGCAACTGGGGTAGGGAAATTTGCCTGCTAAAATCCGATGTTGGTGTACCGCTAGCAGATTGGCCGCAAGTACTTGGGACACCTATTTCTATACCTTCATTCCTCTCAGTGCAGGTTTCTGAGGGGACTGGAGGTATAGTGGGGTTGGAGATCCCAGATGATGAGGAGCAAAAAGAGGTCTGCCTTGTTCTTTGATGTGGGTCTTTTAAGTGCTGTTGCCAACAGACTGCAAGGGAGGTCGTCATATGTCTGGTGTCAAGCATGTGGTGCCCAAGCGGCTGCTGTTTTGGCCAAGCTTGATACACTTCAGACATGTGTTGCAAACAGCAACGGTGCGATCTGCTGCACACGTGTCAAAAAAGGCCCACACCAAAGAACTTTTCAAAACATGTGGGGAGTCAGCAGCGCCCTGCACCTGCTTAGCTCTGCGGTGTAATGCAATAGGGTGGCTGCCCTTAAGCTGCCCCCTGGAGGGCATCCTACTTTATTGGAGATGTGCCTCCTCCTCCTCATCTCTTCTATCAGGCAACCAAGTAGAGTCAGTGACCTCATCATCCCCTCCCTCCTCGTCACTGGAGCAAACTTGGCAGTATGCTGAAGCTCGGCGAACATGCCAGTTTTTTTAACTTCTTGGGCACCCCCTCTCTCTAGGCTCACGTTACTCCCTTCCTCAACTTGGGTACCATCATCAGAGCCTTCAAATCGCTGTGCATCCTCCTGCAGCATGTAACTGACACTGTGGTCAAATAGTTTGGGGGACTCCTTCGTGCATGATGGTGGGGTTAGGGAAGGAGTGACTGTTGACATGGAGCCGATGGAATAGGCCGCTTTGGCACCTGCATTGGCAGGCAAACTACTCTGAGCCTGGGTGACAGAGGATGAGGAGGGCTTTGTTATCCATTCCACCAACTCTTTTGCATGTTGTGACTCAATTACATGGCCAGCTGCAGAAAAAAAGGACAAGTGTGCCCCATGGCCACGTGCTGAGGATGCACCGTGTCCACGACCAGCACTGTTGACTGTAGACACAGAGCCTGCTTGCCCTCTTTTAGTGGCCTGTGAGCATCTGCCTTTCCTTGGTGGCCTTCCAGACATGCTGTAAATTTTGTTTAGCAAAACCACACTACACTGTATTGTATACTGTGTACACCACCAGAAAAGTAGTAGCAAGTGCACTAGGGGTGCACGGTACTGTGTACACCAACAGAAGTGTAATAACAACTATGGGTGTACTGTATTGTGTACACCACCAGAAAAGTAGTAGCAACTGCACTATGGGTGCACGATACTGTGTACACCAACAGAAGTGTAATAACAACTATGGGTGTACCGTGTACACTACCAGAAAAGTAGTAGCAACTGCACTATGGGTGCACAGTACTGTGTACTGTGTACACCGCCAGAAGTATATTAGAAAAAGTACACCAGGAATGGCCTGCAGTCAGATATAGCTAAACTGGATACAGTGGGGATATATATATGTATATATATATATATATATATATATATATATATATATATATATATATATATATATACATATATATATATATATATACATATATATATATATATATATATATATATATATATATATATATATATATTAGAAAAAATGTTAAAATTAAAACCTCAACAGAGATCAAAATAAAAACATCAAAGCGGCGCTTCTATCAGGCGGCAAAAGTATATCTGATAGATTGATTTGTAATACTAGACTATAGTAAATAAAGAGTCTCTGATGAGTATAGATGGTATATCAGGCAGCATATTGATGGGTGCACCGTTCACCAGACACTTCACCACCGTGTGTTCCACACACCCGCAAGGGGTTTGTACTCACCAGAACCTAGAGGTAAATAGGCACGGACCAGCATCCCATGGACTATATATCTGGATAACCCAATGGGGAAGTTCAGCCTTATCTCCGGAATCCGGAGCGTTCCACTCTGATGAGGCAAAAGAGCGGCGCAGAACAGAGACAATCGTTTCCAGCAAAAAACGAGCGACAAACCCTGACGTCACACGAGATGAAAAAACTAGAAAAAAGAAGTTTTTCATCTCGTGTGACGTCAGGGTTTGTCGCTCGTTTTTTGATGTTTGATATTAAATACACTGCAGCTAACTGAATAACCTGCCTGCCTGAAGTATATTAGAAAAAGTACACCAGGAACAGCCTGCAGTCAGATATAACTAAACTGGATACAGTGGATATATATATATACGAGACTGTCTGTATATAAATGTTAAATACACTGCAGCTAACTGAATAACCTGCCTGAAATACTGTATATTAGAAACAGTACACCAGGAACGGCCTGCAGTCAGATATAGCTAAATTGTATACAGTGGATATATATATATATATATATATATATATATATATATATATATATATATACTAGTCAAGAGAAAGGGTAGAGGTCGGCTCCAAATAAACCCAACAAATAATGGTACCAACATCCCTAAATTTGATAAAGCAAATAGATAAAAGGAATGGGACTTTAGGGGTACAATGTATAGGAAATGACACAATTTTTAATATATAAAAATATACAAATTATTTATTTAGAATAACAATATAAAAGTAAGGATTACAGTTACGGTCACAGTCATAGGTATATACACATTTCCTATCCCTGACAAATGAGAGTACTGTAGTCACATACAAGATATTCCCACGTCCAGAAATTTCAACATATTTCACCGAGACGACTTCATCAGGAAACGTGGACGAGGGTATTTAATTAATAAGTTAAAAAAACATGATATGCTCAACCTTAGATGTGTAGAAAGAAAAGAAAAACAAAAACAAGAAATTAGTGTATCACACTTCAAAAGGTTAACAAAATATAACTTGCACAGGCATGGCCCCACACCGCCCACAGAGCAAATCCACCCCTAGCCACCCACCCCCATCCCACAAGAAAAAACAAACAAAACTCCCCAAACGCACAAACACCCTACCTCATAAATGAGTCCTGGAATGAGTGCAACTGGGAGAGTTCCAAAAAGGCCCCAGTGACCTGCATCCAAACCAGTCCAAACCATGCCACATCTCCCGTAGGGAGTGATGAATTTTTGATGTTGTTTAAACTATCATATAGAGGTTTGACAACACCTGCAATATATATTGTACGTTAGAATAAAAGAGTATCATTTAAGGATAAAGAGGGACCAAGTCAATAACAGAAACTGATGAATGAACTGTACTCACCATCATCCTATTGAATGGTTGATATGGAAATATCTATACTGGGAGCTCACGCGGATGGGAAGAGCACAGAGGAAAGTGTTGGCATGTACTTAGTGCGTAAGGCAGACACACCCATCTAAGAGATTCTAAAAATATATTTGTATAAACATGTCAAATGCTATGCAATAGGGAAAGTATCAAATATATCCTTATAGTTTCAAAAGAAACTCCTCACCTCAGTATGTCTCACAGCAGTGTGAAGGACTCCTCCAACCTGCCCTAAACGCCAAAGCTAAATAGATACATGGAAGTGGGAGGGTAACAGAAACACAAAGAGCCCAATCCCCAAGGAAGGAGGGATGGCCAGCGTCGATCTATATAAAAAGGCAAATATAGAGGGCATCACTTAGATTCCATCACAGTGCAAGGCAAGAACGCAATCCATCCTATTTTCAATCAGAGAAATACCTGATGCCACCGTCCATGTGCCTCATGAGCTCCCAGGTTACCCAAACAGGTCTGCACCATGTGGGATTTAAATATCCCTCCCTGTGGCGCCAAAATGCAGCATATGACGCCACACTGCACTGACGCCCTGCGGACACAAGGAGGAGGTCCATGTACCATGGACTGAAAACCGGAAACCGGAAGTAGCTACAACTTCCGGTGAGCAGTCAAACACTGCTGTTAAGAGCAGTGCAGAAAGACCCAGACCACAAAGGTGATCTGCAGTCTGAGAAGATGTGATGTATGGACTGCACACTCTGTTACCGGAAGGCCATGGGAAAACAGGGTACCTCAGGGCGGGCGTGCAGCGGGACAGCGCCACCCATATTGAGCAGATTGCTAAACCTACTGCACACCCTTGGGTGCCCGTACGGGGATCTATTGACAAAGGGCCAGAAGGACTGCAGGTAAAATGGGTGTAAAAAAAAAAAAAAAAAAATATTAAAATATACAGACGAGACTGTATATATATATATATATATATATATATATATATATATATATATATATTAAATACACTGCAGCTAACCGAATAACCTGCCTGCATGAGGTATATTAGAAAAAGTACACCAGGAATGGTGTATATCAGATATAGCTAAACTGGATACACACACAAGACTGTCTGTATATATATATATATATATATATATATAAATATATATATATATATATATATATATATATTAAATACACTGCAGCTAACTGAATAACCTGCCTGCCTGAAGTATATTAGAAAAAGTACACCAGGAATGGCCTGCAGTAAGATATAGCTAAACTGTATGCAGTGGATATATATATATATATATATATATATATATATATATATATATATATATATATATACAAGACTGTCTGTATAAATATATTAAATACACTGCAGCTAACTGAATAACTTGCCTGCCTGAAGTATATTAGAAACAGTATATTATATCATTCAATCTAAATGACACTCTCTCTCTGTCCACGCCAACAATACACTACACGGGGCCGACGTGCAGGCAGCCTTATATAGTATGGGGCGTGGCTCTTTTAGCTGAGGACACTGGGATTGGCCAAAGCATGCAGGTCATGGTGCATGCTTTGGCCAATCATCCTACAGCAATGCAATGCGCTCCCGCAGTGCATTATGGGCCGTTATGCACCACTCGAATTTGGTGCAAACGGCCCATAATGTTCGGTTTTCGACTAACGGGCGAACAGCCAATGTTCGAGTCAAACTCATGTTCGACCCGAACAGAAAGCTCATCCCTACTCCTGAGTGTGGCGATACCACATGTGTGAGACTTTTTCACAGCCTGGCCACATACAGAGGCCCAACATGCAGGGAGCACCATCAGGCATTCTTGGGACATAAATTACACATTTAATTTCTTGACTACCTTTTACAATTTTGAAGGCGAATGTTGAATGGATGAGCCATGGATGGCCATGGATGGGCACGGATGAGCATGGCTGAGCATGGATGAGCATGGCTGGGCATGAATGAGCATGGATGGGCATGGCTGAGCATGGATCAGCATGGATGGGCATTGAGCATGTCTGGGCCAGGATGAGCATGGATGGGCATGGATGAGAATGGCTGGGTGTGGCTGGGCATGGATGAGCATGAGCTAGGCTGAGTATGGATGGAGCATGGATGGATCATGGATGAGCCATGGATGAAGCATGGATGGAGAATAGATGGAACATGAATGAACCATGGATGGGCAGGAATGGGCAGAGATCAGCGCTGTGGGCACTTCAGATCCAGCATGGATGAGCATGGCTGGGCATGGATGAGCATGGCTGAGCATGGATGAGCATGGCTGGGCATGGATGAGCATGGCTGGGCATGGGTGGGCATGGATAAGTATGGATGGACATGGCTGGGCATGGCTGGGCATGGCTGGGCATGGATGAGCAAGGCTGGGCATGGATGAGCATATTGGCCTATGTATGAATATATATAAAAGTGTACACTGCGCTAAATTGAAAAAATATATGGTGCGGAGCAGCTACTTACAAGGTGACAACAACCAAAGAAACATGTGAAAATGAAATAAAAAGTAGCGCATAAATGGTGCCAAAAGTCTTCAATCAAAAAAAAACAACTGAAAAAAACAAATGTCCACAAATAATAAACATAACAGTGAAAAAACTTGTAAGTCTCTCAGTATAAGCGAATAAAATCCTGTCGGTGAGTGGGAAACAAATGACATGGAATGTCCCACTGAAAACCATGCGTGGATGCAGGGAGACAGAAGTTAAAACGCAGGTGAATCAACCAATCATCCCCAAGTTGTATCTCTCAACAACATGCGACTTGGTAAAGGTGATGTGTAAGAAACTCTTACCAGATATGATGGACTCCCTTGTCAGCGACAGGGAGTCACTCGAGCGGGTTGCCTCTCAGGGCCAGTGAACAGACATCACAGCTCTGCGAACCTTCTGGGTCAAACTCTGCGCGGATCTCCCGGGGTCGCCAGGTGGGTCCTCCCAAAGGATGGCCAAGGTGCGGATCAGAGGGAACAATGTGTCACGTACAAAGGCTGGAGTGAAGGCTGGTTGAATCTCTCAGTAAGTATGTGGAGAAAAAATAAACAAGTAGACGATCTATTGATCGAAAAGCTTCGGGCGCTTCCAGCATCCTCCTTGTTGCCCATTTTTGATTTTATACTCTGTGATCACATTTTATTGTTATCTGGCGTTTTTAGCAATAAAAATCCTATTTTTGCTCATCTACACTATGTGGAGCTTGTTTATTTTTTCTCCACATACTTACTGAGAGATTCAACCAGCCTTCACTCCAGCCTTTGTACGTGACACATTGTTCCCTCTGATCCGCACCTTGGCCATCCTTTGGGAGGACCCACCTGGCGACCCCGGGAGATCCGCGCAGAGTTTGACCCAGAAGGTTCGCAGAGCTGTGATGTCTGTTCACTGGCCCTGAGAGGCAACCCGCTCGAGTGACTCCCTGTCCCTGACAAGGGAGTCCATCATATCTGGTAAGAGTTTCTTACACATCACCTTTACCAAGTCGCATGTTGTTGAGAGATACAACTTGGGGATGATTGGTTGATTCACCTGCGTTTTAACTTCTGTCTCCCTGCATCCACGCATGGTTTTCAGTGGGACATTCCATGTCATTTGTTTCCCACTCACCGACAGGATTTTATTCACTTATACTGAGAGACTTACAAGTTTTTTCACTGTTATGTTTATTATTTGTGGACATTTGTTTTTTTCAGTTGTTTTTTTTTGATTGAAGACTTTTGGCACCATTTATGAATATATATATATATATATATATATCATTTTTTCACTTTTTTTGTGCACTCGGATACTGTTTCAGTGGTGACACGATATGGGGCATATACTGTAGCTGTATGATACTTCTGGTGCTGCTCCTGCTGGTGTGTAATAAAAGGCAATGTTAGAGACTTTGGATTGGGATTGTTCTAAATACTACACAATGAAATGCTTCCCTCTTCCCATTTATGCATGAAAACTACTGAGGATCGTTTTTTTTTTTTAACAGTAAAACTGAGGATCGTTTTTACATATGCCTGGCTGAGCATTGGATATAATCCTTGGATGGTAACAAGGCTGAGCTTATATGCATGTAGTGGGTGCCCCGCGGGCCCACATCTCCCACTGGCCACCACCAGATTTTACACAGGCTCTCAGAGAGAAAAGAGCCTGTCAGCTCCTGCCTAAGAGGGGGATAGCTCCTCTTCACTCTCCTCTTCCTGATACAGTGTGCCGAGTGGCGCTCACAGGGGTCTCAGGGCGCCCGTCCTGTCCCTCCCCTGCTTCCTCACTGGAGGAGGGAGCTAACCAATGGAGAGTCAGCAGGACTGGAGTAAGGCATCTTGGGACATGTAGTCCTCAATACAAGTAGCCCCATAACCTTCTATTGGAGCAGGACCACATTTTTCCAGCATGCTCTGGGAGGAGAGAGATAATGACACAATCTTGTTTGCCTGGAAGCGGGCAGACACCACGAGGTGAGGGAGAAGACTGGATCCAGGGGAGAGGTGTTGCCTATGGTCAGCATACCGTCCTTCCAAGCATCCATGGCCAGTTGGGGACATCCTGCCAGAGAGGGGGATCCCAGGTGCATTGTGCATTGTGCATTGTGCGTGAAGTGTTTCAGTTGTGAGGTAGCCAGTCCGGCACCTGAAGAGCCTGTCTGTTCCAGGACATCTTCGCTTGGGCCTTGATTGCAGGATTGGTGATCGGGCACTTGCCCATTTGCAGGGAACAAAGACACTGCATGCAGACAACGTTATTTACTTTGCTTACGTTTGCCAGAAGCTGGCCACAATGACACCATGTTAAGAAGTTACAGTATCTGTCCTGTTATCTGGATACTGCCAGCATACTGCATTTACACTTTACCAAACAAGAGTTCTAAGTGCACCAACTAAAGTGGCTAGCCGAAGATTCAAGGCCTTCTTCCTCCAATGGACTAAAGTTATTGGTGTCATACGGGCACGCACACACAAACCAGTATATGTGGTGCATGAGCGAGGTAGTCTGACTTGGTAGTTACGCAATTGACCACTGCACTAGGTTCGGTGATTATAGTGTGTGGACCTGTGGTGTCAGGGGACAGAAGAGAAAGTTCTGACATAAAAGAGGGTCATTCCTTTGCTCTCCTCCTGCCTGGACTCATAGATCCCAATTTAAGTAGTGGTGACCAATCTGTTACAGAGTTTTATATCTTGTGATTTATCATTGTTAACCACTTAAGGATCCGCCTCACGCCGATGTACGTCGGCAAGGTGGCACGGGCAGGCAGAATCACGTATATGTACGTGATCTGCCTCCCGCGGGCAGCTGGGTCCGATCGGACACCCCCCCCCAGTGCCCGAGGCGGTCCCCTTTTGCCTTTTGTCCAGCGGCGATCGGAGATGAGGGGGAGACCATCCGTTCGTGGCCCCCCCCTCGCGATCGCCGCCGGCCAATCAGATCATTCCTATGCTGCTGTATGCTAAACAGCAGCAAAGGAAATGATATCATCTCTCCTCGGCTCGGTATTTTCCGTTCCGGCGCCGGGGAGAGAAGACTGCAATGTGAGTGAAAACTCACTACACACACAGTAGAACATGCCAGGCACACAAAACACCCCCTTTTACCCCCCGATCACCCCCCAATCACCCCTCCCCCCCCCCCGTCACACTGACACCAAGCAGTTTTTTTTTTCTGATTACTGCATGGTGTCAGTTTGTGACAGTTAGTGTGGTAGGACAGTTACTGTTAGCCCCCTATAGGTCTAGGGTACCCCACTAACCCCCCCTAATAAAGTTTTAACCCCTTGATCACCCCCCGTCGCCAGTGTCGCTAAGCGATCATTTTTCTGATCGCTGTATTAGTGTCACTGGTGACACTAGTTAGGGAGGTGAATATTTAGGTTCCCCGTCAGCGTTTTATAGCGACAGGGACCCCCATATACTATCTAATAAATGTTTTAACCCCTTGATTGCCCCCTAGTTAACCCTTTCACCACTGATCACCGTATAACCGTTACAGGTGACGCTGGTTAGTTAGTTTTTTTTTTATAGTGTCAGGGCACCCGCCGTTTATTACCGAATAAAGGTTTAGCCCCCTGATCTCCTGGCGGTGATATGCATCTCCCCAGGCAGCGTCAGATTAGCGCCAGTACCGCTAACACCCACGCACGCAGCATACCTTAGTGGTATAGTATCTGTACGGATCAATATCTGATCCGATCAGATCTATACTAGCGTCCCCAGCAGTTTAGGGTTCCCAAAAACGCTGTGTTAGCGGGATCAGCCCAGATACCTGCTAGCACCTGCGTTTTGCCCCTCCGCCCGGCCCAGCCCAGCCCACCCAAGTGCAGTATCGATCGATCACTGTCACTTACAAAACACTAAACACATAACTGCAGCGTTCGCAGAGTCAGGCCTGATCCCTGCGATCGCTAACAGTTTTTTTGGTAGCGTTTTGGTGAACTGGCAAGCACCAGCGGCCTAGTACACCCCGGTCGTAGTCAAACCAGCACTGCAGTAACACTTGGTTATGTGGCGAGTCCCATAAGTGCAGTTCAAGCTGGTGAGGTGGCAAGCACAAGTAGTTACATAGTTACATAGTAAGTGAGGTTGAAAAAAGACACAAGTCCATCAAGTCCAACCTATGTGTGTGATTATGTGTCAGTATTACATTGTATATCCCTGTATGTTGCGGTCATTCAGGTGATTATCTAATAGTTTCTTGAAGCTATCAATGCTCCCCGCTGAGACCACCGCCTGTGGAAGGGAATTCCAAATCCTTGCCGCTCTTACAGTAAAGAACCCTCTACGTAGTTTAAGGTTAAACCTCTTTTCTTCTAATTGTAATGAGTGGCCACGAGTCTTATTAAACTCTCTTCTGCGAAAAAGTTTTATCCCTATTGTGGGGTCACCAGTACAGTATTTGTAAATTGAAATCATATCCCCTCTCAAGCGTCTCTTCTCCAGAGAGAATAAGTTCAGTGCTTGCAACCTTTCCTCATAACTAAGATCCTCCAGACCCTTTATTAGCTTTGTTGCCCTTCTTTGTACTCGCTCCATTTCCAGTACATCCTTCCTGAGGACTGGTGCCCAGAACTGAACAGCATACTCCAGGTGCGGCGGGACCAGAGCCTTGTAGAGTGGGAGAATTATCGTTTTATCTCTTGCGTTGATCCCCCTTTTAATGCATGCCAATATTCTGTTTGCTTTATTGGCAGCAGCTTGGCATTGCATGCCATTGCTGAGCCTATCATCTACTATCCCGCTGCCACCAAGAAGAAGACAAACACAGGCCCGTCGTGCCCATAGTGCCCTTCCTGCTGCATTTGCCAATCCTAATTGGGAACCCACCACTTCTGCAGCACCCGTACTTCCCCCATTCACATCGCCAACCAAATGCAGTCGGCTGCATGAGAGGCATTTTCTTTATGTCCTTCCGAGTACCCCTACCCAGCGAACCCCCCCAAAAAAGATATTGTTTCTGCAGCAAGCGCGGATATAGGCGTGACACCCTCTATTATTGTCCCTCCTGTCCTGACAATCCTGGTCTTTGCATTGGTGAATGTTTTGAACGCTACCATTCACTAGTTGGGTACAGCATTGCACAGACTAGGCACACTTTCACAGGGTCTCCCAAGATGCCATCGCATTTTGAAAGACCCGAACCTGGAACCGGTTACAGTTATAAAAGTTAGTTACAAAAAAAAGTGTAAAAAAAAATATATATAAAATAAAAAAAAATAGTTGTCGTTTTATTGTTCTCTCTCTCTCTATTCTCTCTCTATTGTTCTGCTCTTTTTTACTGTACTCTATTCTGCAATGTTTTATTGTTATTATGTTTTATCATGTTTGCTTTTCAGGTATGCAATTTTTTATACTTTACCATTTACTGTGTTTTATTGTTAACCATTTTTTTTGTCTTCAGGTACGCCATTCACGACTTTGAGTGGTTATACCAGAATGATGCCTGCAGGTTTAGGTATCATCTTGGTATCATTCTTTTCAGCCAGCGGTCGGCTTTCATGTAAAAGCAATCCTAGCGGCTAATTAGCCTCTAGACTGCTTTTACAAGCAGTGGGAGGGAATGCCCCCCCCCACCATCTTCCGTGTTTTTCTCTGGCTCTCCTGTCTCAACAGGGAACCTGAGAATGCAGCTGGAGATTCAGCCAGCTGACCATAGAGCTGATCAGAGACCAGAGTGGCTCCAAACATCTCTATGGCCTAAGAAACCGGAAGCTACGAGCATTTCATGACTGAGATTTTGCCGGATGTAAACAGCGCCATTGGGAAATTGGGAAAGCATTTTATCACACCGATCTTGGTGTGGTCAGATGCTTTGAGGAGAGAGGAGAGATCTAGGGTCTAATAGACCCCAATTTGTTCAAAAAAGAGAACCTGTCACTACCTATTGCTATCATAGGGGATATTTACATTCCCTGAGATAACAATAAAAATGATTAAAAAAAAAAAAAATGAAAGGAACAGTTTAAAAATAAGATAAAAAAGCAAAAAAAAAAAATAAATAAAAAAAAAAAAAAAGCACCCCTGTCCCCCCCTGCTCTCGCGCAAAGTCGAACGCAAGCGTCGGTCTGGTGTCAAATGTAAACAGCAATTGCACCATGCATGTGAGGTGTCACCACGAACGTCAGATTGAGGGCAGTAATTTTAGCAGTAGACCTCCTCTGTAAATCTAAAGTGGTAACCTGTAAAGGCTTTTAAAGGCTTTTAAAAATGTATTTAGTTTGTCGCCACTGCACGTTTGTGCGCAATTTTAAAGCATGTCATGTTTGGTATCCATGTACTCGGCCTAAGATCATTTTTTTTATTTCATCAAACATTTGGGCAATATAGTGTGTTTTAGTGCATTGAAATTTAAAAAAGTGTGTTTTTTCCCCAAAAAATGTGTTTGAAAAATCGCTGCACAAATACTGTGTGAAAAAAAAAAAATGAAACACCCACCATTTTAATCTGTAGGGCATTTGCTTTAAAAAAATATATAATGTTTGGGGGTTCAAAGTAATTTTCTTCCAAAAAAAAAAATTTTTTTCATGTAAACAAAAAGTGTCAGAAAGGGCTTTGTCTTCAAGTGGTTAGAAGAGTGGGTGATGTGTGACATAAGCTTCTAAATGTTGTGCATAAAATGCCAGGACAGTTCAACCCCCCCCCAAATGACCCCATTTTGGAAAGTAGACACCCCAAGCTATTTGCTGAGAGGCATGTCGAGTCCATGGAATATTTTATATTGTGACACAAGTTGTGGGAAAGAGACAAATTTTTTTTTTTTGCACAAAGTTGTCACTAAATTATATATTGCTCAAACATGCCATGGGAATATGTGAAATTACACCCCAAAATACATTCTGTTGCTTCTCCTGAGTACGGGGATACCACATGTGTGAGACTTTTTGGGAGCCTAGCCGCGTACGGGACCCCGAAAACCAAGCACCGCCTTCAGGCTTTCTAAGGGCGTAAATTTTTGATTTCACTCTTCACTGCCTATCACAGTTTCGAAGGCCATGGAATGCCCAGGTGGCACAAACCCCCCCCCAAATGACCCCATTTTGGAAAGTAGACACCCCAAGCTATTTGCTCAGAGGTATAGTGAGTATTTTGCAGACCTCATTTTTTGTCACAAAGTTTTGAAAAAAGAAAAAAAAAAGTTTTTTCTTGTCTTTCTTCATTTTCAAAAACAAATGAGAGCTGCAAAATACTCACCATGCCTCTCAGCAAATAGCTTGGGGTGTCTACTTTCCAAAATGGGGTCATTTGGGGGGGGTTTGTGCCACCTGGGCATTCCATGGCCTCCGAAACTGTGATAGGCAGTGAAGAGTGAAATAAAAAATTTACACCCTTAGAAATCCTGAATTCGGTGATTGGTTTTCGGGGCCCCGTACGCGGTTAGGCTCCCAAAAAGTCCCACACATGTGCTATCCCCATACTCAGGAGAAGCAGCTAAATGTATTTTGGGGTGCAATTCCACATATGCCCATGGCCTGAGTGAGCAATATATCATTTAGTGACAACTTTGTGCAAAAAAAAAAAAATTGTCACTTTCCCGCAACTTGTGTCAAAATATAAAATATTCCATGGACTCAACATGCCTCTCAGCAAATAGCTTGGGGTGTCTACTTTCCAAAATGGGGTCATTTGGGGGGGTTTGTGCCATCTGGGCATTTTATGGCCTTCAAAACTGTGATAGGTAGTGAGGAGTGAAATCAAAAATTTACGCCCTTAGAAATCCTGAAGGCGGTGATTTGTTTTCGGGGCCCCGTACGCAGCTAGGCTCCCAAAAAGTCCCACACATGTGGTATCCCCGTACTCAGGAGAAGCAGCTGAATGTATTTTGGGGTGCAGTTCCACATAGGCCCATGGCCTGTGTGAGCAAATTATCATTTAGTGACAACTTTTTGTAAATATTTTTTTTTTTGTCATTATTCAATCACTTGGGACAAAAAAAATAAATATTCAATAGGTTCAACATGCCTCTCAGCAATTTCCTTGGGGTGTCTATTTTCCAAAATGGGGTCATTTGGGGGGGTTTGTACTGCCCTGCCATTTTAGCACCTCAAGAAATGACATAGGCAGTCATAAACTAAAAGCTGTGTAAATTCCAGAAAATGTGCCCTAGTTTGTAGATGCTATAACTTTTGTGAAAACCAGTAAATATACGCTTATTGACTTTTTTTTTACCAAAGACATGTGGCCGAATACATTTTGGCCTAAATGTATGACTAAAATTGAGTTTATTGGATTTTTTTATAACAAACAGTAGAAAATATCATTTTTTTTTCACAATTTTCGGTCTTTTTCCGTTTATAGCGCAAAAAATAAAAACGGCAGAGGTGATCAAATACCATCAAAAGAAAGCTCTATTTGTGGGAAGAAAAGGACGCAAATTTTGTTTGGGTACAGCATTGCATGACCGCGCAATTAGCAGTTAAAGCGACGCAGTGCCAAATTGGAAAAAGTCCTCTGGTCCTTAGGCAGCATAATGGTCCGGGGCTGAAGTGGTTAAAGTGTTTACCTCTGCTCTTGGAGTTATTTGCTGTTGAGGAATCCCCTGAAAGCAGCTGGACAGCACCATTGCATTATATTGCTCCTGATCCTCAATTATTACTATACAGTTAATTTACTTAAGATATACTTGCCTACTGTTCAGAGATACTGCTACTCTTTGTTACCAATTTCTGTTTTACTATTTCTGTGTTTTACTATAGCATGTGTCTTTCATTGGTGGTGTTGCACTAACATTATTGCCAGGTGTTCCAGAGGGGCTGAGACTGTTCTTGGGGTTGAGAGGCAGAGTACAGAACCAAATATACTTAAGCGGCTCCTGCGGGGGTAGTGCTACATGCGGATGATACCTTATCCCTCCTCATAATCGCAGGGATATGTAGAGACCAAAAGTGATTTAGATCTCTATTATTTGAGATTCAAAGACTCTGATAAGAGGCTTGAGTTGATGTGGGGACGGTCTTGTATGAGCACCCTGTCACTTTTTGTTTGCTGTTTTTTGCACATCGAATCACTGGGATATCTATCATCTAAATGGACTGTTATTGCTGGATCCTGTGTATGTGTATCACTTTGATGGACTCTCATGAAAATAGTTTTTTCACATGTTTTAATGTTTTTATTATTTATGAATAAATATATAAATATAAAAATATATAAATATAATTATATATTATTTATGAATTTTGTGTATATATTATTTATGAATTTTGTGATTTGATGATTAAATGAGAAGCGCACCTAGTCACTATTTAGTTAACTACTTGAGTCCCATATTCAGACTTACTGGGTAGCGTCTCTCGTATTTTGATTGGTATATATATATTCATTTTTTGATTATCATATATTTTTTCATTATAATTTTTTGATTATTTTTATTTAGAATTGGTATGGTCACATATTATTTTTTTAGCCACGATCTATTAAGTTGGATAAGTGCAGGATTTCTGTTTAATATTGATATTTAATAGGGATGAGCCAAACACCCCCGGTTCTGTTCACACCAGAACATGCGAACAGACAAAAAATTTGTCCGAACATGCGAACATCGTTAAAGTCTATGGGACACGAATGTGAAAAATCAAAAGTGTTAATTTTAAAGCCTTATATGCAAGGTTTTGCCATAAAAAGTGTATGGGGACCTGGGCACTGTTTTTAAAACTGACGTTTTTTCAGGAGCAATGATTTTATTAATGCTTAAAGTGAAACAATAAAAATGAAATATTCCTTTAAATATTGTGCCTGGGGGTCCCCTTAGTCTGCCTGTAAAGTGGCATCTTTCCCATGTTTATAACAGTACCGCAGCAAAATGACATTTGTAAAGAAAAAATGTCATTTAAAATTGCTTGCGGCTTTAATGTATTGTCAGATCTCATCAATATGCATAAAAAATTATTGAAAAAAATGGCGTGGGTTCCCCCCCAGTCCATTTTAAGGGGAACTCCACACCAAAATAAAAAAAAAATGGCGTGGGGGTCCCTGCAAAATCCATACCAGGCCCTTCAGGTCTAGTATGGATTTTAAGGGAAACCTTGCGCCAAAATTTTTTAAAAATGGCGTGGGGGTCCCCCCAAAATCCATTCCAGGCCCTTTAGGTCCGGTATGGATTTAAAGGGAAACCCCATGCCAAAATAAAAAAAATGGCGTGGGGTCCCCCCAAAATACATATCAGACCCTTATCCGGGCATGCAACCTGGCAGGCCGCAGAAAAAGGGGGGGTGAGAGAGCGCCCTCCCTCCTGAATGTACCAGGCCACCAGGCTTATCTGAATCTGGAACCCTCCTTTAACAAGGGGACCCCCAGCCCCCCTATGTGAATGGGTAGGGGTACATTGTACCTCTACCCATTGACCAAAAAAAGTGTCAAAAAAGTAATGACGACGGCAGACAGTTTTGAACAATTGTAAAAACAGTGAAGGGGGCAACAGTAGTGCAATAAACCAAATTAAATAATAAGATAAAATAAGAAGTAGATAAGGCGCAAATAAAAAAGTTCATATTTCATCCAACATTGCTGTAGAAAGGAAAAAAACAGTGAATCTTCTTAAAGGTGTTTCAATCACCGTGTGGTATATAGTGCAAATGCTACAATTAAAAGTGCTTCACCCGAAGTGATAGGTCAAAGCGCTCACCAGATGATATCGGCAACAAAGTGACCCCCACTTTGTGGCCGATATCATCAGAGGACTCGATATCAACAGAGGACTTGTATCTGCATGTCGAGCCTCCCTTTCAATATATTTCACGCTCGTGCACGAGTGTGAAATATACTGATGACGCGCGCACAAGCGTGAAATATATGAAATGTATTGAAAGGGAGGCTCGACACGCAGATACGAATCCTCTGTTCCTGTACACAGCTGGGACGCAAGCCGAGATGCACATCGAGTGTTACACACACTCGCTAGATGCCGGACCAGACTCTGCTTCCCTCCATAGCTGCAGCCCGTTTTCATCTGTACCTTACATCCTATCACTTGGATTTGTAAGTGTGCTTTTAATATAAAAAAGACGTTGTTACACTATCCGTGCCTTTCTGTGGCTTTTTATGAGGAGCCACCATTTACAGAGGTTGTGGAGGAATTGAATGTGAGGCAGTCTATACATAGATCAGTTCCTGTATTGGCGTGAGATTTGGGTGTCTACGCACAGCAGTCCTATGCTGCAACATCCTAAAGGGAACTTCTGAAGAGAGATATCAACCTGGTCCTTTATATGCCTGGGGGTCACTTTGTGGCCGATATCATCTGGTGAGCGCTTTGACTTATCACTTCGGGTGAAGCACTTTTAATTGTAGCATTTGCACTATATACCACATGGTGATTGGAACACCTTTAAGACGATTCACTGTTTTTTTCCTTTCTACAGCAATGTTGGATGAAATATGAACTTTTTTATTTGCACCTTATCTACTTCTTATTTTATCTTATTATTTAATTTGGTTTATTGAACTACTGTTGCGCCCTTCACTGCTTTTACAATTTGCTTATTAGTTTATTACTAATTTTAGGAGCAGCATCAGATTGTGTTAGTAATTGTATAGCATTTGGCATCCATTCTTTATTTTTCATAGTTTTGGACAATTCCTTTATTAAAAAAAAAGTGTCCCACAATGTAAATCCATCATCAATCACGGCGTCCGACGGTCCCGAGACGGGTCACCCGGTGACGTAACCGAGTGAACTGCCCCCTTTATTTGATATATATCAAATACACTGCCTGCATGCCACTAGTTAACCTGCCTAATCTCTCTTCATTCATAATTACATTATATACGGCCACCGAGCAAGCAGCCTTATACAGTGTGGGACATGGACTTGAGCACCCTGTCTTTGGCCAATTATGTCTCTCTCAGCAGAGCACGCTGTGATTGGCCAAAGCATGCAGGTCAGGTGCATGCTTCGGCCAATCATAAGACGCCAATGCACTGCAATCTCGCAGTGAATTATGGGGTGTTACGCGGCACTCGAATTTGTCGTGAATGCCCCATAATGTTCGGTATTCGCCGAACGGGCGAACATCGGGCTTATCCCTAATATTTAATCACCACTGGATTTTTTATTTTTTGCTAAATAAACTTAAAAAGACCAATTTTTTTTTAATGTGTTTTTCTTTGTTTCTGTTATACAATTTTGCAAATAAATAACTGTTGTTTATAAATGTATTCTGCTACATTTCTTTGGTGAAAATAACCCAAATCAGTGTAAATCATTTGTCTATAGGTAGGAAGCAGTTAAAGTAAAATGCCAGGCAAGCAGCTAAATGTTGATTGCAAATGCATGGGATCTGTTTTACCTGCCAAAGCCTTGAAATTCTGTTCAGCTAGTTATATGATCTTAAGACAACAGAAACTTTACCACTGCAAGGAAACTGGGTTTACATACACCAAGCTAAAAAGATTTCCGAACTTGCCTGGTCCTGGTATATTTAGCAAAACTCCAGTAAAATGAAACCACTTCATTCTCTTGTTTGTCTTGCTTGACCATAACATTTTTTGTGAAGATGTACAGGCATAAACAGATAAACAGATATCAAAGAAGAAACCTTGATGTGTTTTTTTTCAAGCGTAACACTTAAAACACCTAAAACAGTTGCTTTTTGATGTCTTGTGATCCAGGCACCTCTGCCAGACAGAATAGTCAGGTCCGCAAACTCCACTGAAGCAGCAGAACAGTTTGATCCAGAAGGCACAGAAAACACAAAAACATTATACAGTTAAAGGGGTTGTAAACCCTCGCCGTTTTTCACCTTAATGCATTCTATGCATTAAGGTGAAAAACATTTTTTAATGCAGCAACGCCCCCGAGCCCCCTTATACTTACCTGAGCCCCAAAATGTGCGCAATGGCAACGAGCACACCAGCTCTGGTCGGTGTCTTGTACCCTGATTGGATAGATTGATAGCAGCGCAGCCATTGGCTCCCACTGCTGTCAATCAAATCCAATGACGCGGGCGCCGGGGGGGCGGGGACAAGTCATACATTCGGCGGCTATGGACAACGAATGATGGACTCAGGAGCGCGCCCGCAAGGTAACCCTCCAGGAGAGCGCTTCTCCTAGGGGGTTATCTGATGTGGGGAGGAGCCGCGAGAGCCGCCGGGGGACCGGAAGACGAGGTTCAGGGCCACTCTGTGCAAAACCAGCTGCACAGTGGAGGTAAGTATGATATATTTGTTATTTAAAAAAACAAAAAAACAAACCCTTAAAATCACTTTAAGCCGTTTTTACCACCCCACCATCCCCCGCTCCCCCTTAAACTGCAAAGGCATCAGTTGAGGATGTACATATGCCATGTTCATGATGCTTTAAGGCCCTGGCAAGAATTATACTCCTTGTCATGTTTAGTGGTCATCAAGAGAATGGGGCCGCAACTGCAAAATATGTAGTTAAATCATGGCGATGTGGCATTTTAAGGGGCTAAAACAGGCAGACGTATCACCTCCTCACTGTCTGTCAAATGCCTCTGAAAACCGATTGGAGCACAGATCGCTTTTAAGAGGAGCAGCAGTCCTAGCTACTGGTGTAAACGAGCTCTTAAAGTAGAATGAGTTGGATGATCAGTAGGATCAAATGATGACTGGGCTGTCTATAGGGTACACAATACTGCAAAAGACACCACTTGGAAATTTCTATCTGGGGCATAAAACAGCTAGGTTTAAAGTTTTTAAACCACACACTATGTACAAAAGCACATAAGTTCTGCGCTCTATAGAACAGGTTTCAACAGAAAGTCCAGTAAGTTCCTATGTGGATAGGCAGGGCCGATCCTGGGCGGGTGCACGGGGTGCTCTGCACCCGGGCGCCGCAGAAGGGGGGGCGCTGAAGTGTCAGAGTGCTCCCCTCCCTCCTCCTCTCCTTGTTCTGTGAAGTAGCGTCACTATGGGGAAAGCGGCCGCGGTGCAGTGAACACAAGCGGCCATGCTGTGACAAGGGGGAGGCTAGCTGCGGTATGTCAGCGTATCTCCCCCGCTCACCCCCCCTTCTCCTGTCAGCAGAGTGCAGCTCTCAGCTTGTTATCTGCTCAGCTTGGTGCCCGATTTTCTTCCTTCCCCATTGGAGGGAGGGCCAATCAGAAGATGCTAGCAGTGCATCATGGGACATGAAGTCCTGGAAGATCTGCAAAGAAGTCTGTAAACAAGTGTAAAGGAACTACGGAAGGCTCCCTCTGTGCTGTGCCCAGTGATTGAAGGTATGTGCAGGGGGAGGGGTGGGTGAGTGAGCCTGTTACTTTATCAGTTAGCAGCAGCAGGACAGAATGTCTGTGTACACTGCAGGCTGCTCAGAAGAACAGCCCGGGAATGAAGGGGGGAGGGGGAGAGTGAACATATCTGAGCTCCTCACTGGCTTCCCCCTGACTTGGCCACCCTTACCATTAATGTAGTAGGCTGTAAGGGGTGAGCAGTAGGCTGACACATAAGAAAGTCACTCAGCTTGTCCACCTGACACTCCCCCCGTAGAGACAGATGGGTGTAAAAAAGTCACACACAGCATGTTATACCATCTCTGCAGACTTGAAGGAGAGCCAGGAGTAGAGAAAAGTCTCTATTGGGGTAATTTAAGCGGCATATCCTGTACTGGGAATAGGGAGGGGGCAATATTTGTTGTACACTGGCCAGTGTGTTACCTCTGTGCTATGTGCATGGCACACTCCTGAGCACTGTCTGAAACACACTTGAACCCTCTACTCCATGCACTCCTCAGCCCAGCAAAACAATCAAACCTCAGCCCAACACCCTTACAATATGCATTCCTGAACCCTGTGCCATCTGTGAGTATCGCACTCCTGTGCCGCCTGTGCGTATCGCACGCCTGTGCCATCTGTGAGTATCGCACTCCTGTGCCGTCTGTGAGTATGGCACTCCTGTGCCGTCTGTGCGTATCGCACTCCTGTGTTGTCTGTGCGTATCGCACGCCTGTGCCGTCTGTGAGTATCGCACTCCTGTGCCGTCTGTGCGTATCGCACTCCTGTGCCGTCTGTGCGTATCGCACGCCTGTGCCGTCTGTGCGTATCGCACACCTGTGCCGTCTGTGCGTATCGCACGCCTGTGCCGTCTGTGCGTATCGCACTCCTGTGCCGTCTGTGCGTATCGCACGCCTGTGCCGTCTGTGCGTATCGCACTCCTGTGCCGTCTGTGAGTATCGCACTCCTGTGCCGTCTGTGCGTATCGCACGCCTGTGCCGTCTGTGCGTATCGCACGCCTGTGCCGTCTGTGCGTATCGCACGCCTGTGCCGTCTGTGCGTATCGCACTCCTGTGCCGTCTGTGCGTATCGCACGCCTGTGCCGTTTGTGCGTATCGCACGCCTGTGCCGTCTGTGCGTATCGCACTCCTGTGCCGTCTGTGCGTATCGCACTCCTGTGCCGTCTGTGCGTATCGCACTCCTGTGCCGTCTGTGCGTATTGCACTTCTGTGCTTTGTGCTCTGTGCAGTATGCGCTCCTTATCCCTATGCTCTGTGTAACACACACTCCTGTGCTCTGTGCGATACACACTCCTGTGCCCTGCAGCCTGTGCAATGCATACTCCTAAGCCCTGTGTGTTGCACACTCCTGAACCCTGTACTCTGTGCAATATGGGGGGTGAGTACCTGCACCTATTCTCTAAGAAAAAAGTGTCTGCAGTCTCTGGCCATCTCTTGTATTGTGTCTGCAGTCTCTGACCATCTTCTGTACTAGGTCTGCAGTCTCTGATCATCTCTTGTATCATGTCTGCAGTCTCTGATCATCTCTTGTATCATGTCTGCAGTCTCTGATCATCTCTTGTATCATGTCTGCGGTCTCTGACTGTCTCCTGTACTATGTCTGTGGTATGTCTGGGGGCTCTTTCTACCAGACTTTCTAACAGAAGCCCTCTCTGTGTCCATGAGGGAGACCCCCCTTCAGGTTTTGTTAGTGTACCCTCTTCCTGTAATTTGTTTATTGTTAAGAGATCATGGGAGGATCCCAGGGTAACGAAGACTCCTTAGGGGAGCATCTCTGTTTGAGTTGTTGACATAGAAACATTTGTAACAGGGAGGGGTTAGTAAGATGACCACGCCCATGTGAGGGCGCCAGAATTATTTCTGCACCCAGGCGTCGGTGACCCTAGGATCGGCCCTGTGGATAGGCCAGATGAAAACTAGGATCCCATAGCTTCTGTATTGGATCTGGAATAGATGCTTCCATATACATGTAAAAGAGCAAAACAGCAAGGGTGCAGGATCAGTATATGAAGTAGGTATTTTTAATTAAAGAATCCCAGCTACACTGTGCACAGAATTTTGTTCTGGGTAGTAAAAAATTTTGTCTGGAACACGATTATTTTGTTTTTGAATGACTGCTATCTTCAATTAAAGGGCATAGCAATGGGCACTTCATTTGCACCATCATATGCCAATCTTACGATGGGTTGGTGGGAATCTTACATTTGGAAAAATAACCTGTTTGCAGCTCACATGGTTTTATCGGGTGATAGATGGGACGGCCCACCATCTGCCATTGAGAATTTTGTCTAACATTGTAAAAATAATAATATGGGTCTTTACTTCACCCATGTCTGGGATTCTACTTCCCTAACCTTTCTTGACCTTGAACTCAGCCACCCTGAGGGCAAAATATTCTCCAAAACACACTTTAAACCAGCTTTAGGAAATTCGTACTCACATTTTAACAGCTGCCACCACCCCAGGTGGATCAAGAACATTTTTATGGCACAGTTTTGCAGACTGATTATGTGGCCCAAGGTTCCCTTCTCCGAGATAGCTTTTTGGACAAAGAATACATCTCTGAGCTAGAAAAGAACTCAACAAGAAGCTTTTAAAACCTTCCCTAAAGTCAAAGAAAAAGAATCACCCTAAAACTAGATGTAAGGATTATCATTTATTTACACTGTAATTTCAAGTAGGTAGAAAAAATTGTTCATCGTTATTGGAAGATCCTACTTAAGAACCTCAAACTTAGTTCTGTTATCCCCACCAGACCAAGATTTGTTTAGAGGGCTCCCAATATGAAAAATATTGTCGCCCCTAGTATGTTGCAAGTAGCAAGTAAGCAATCCTCATATCCTTTAGCTACATTTAGTAAACTAGAAGGGATGTACCAGTGCAGAAAAAGAAAGTGTAATAAGTGCAACTTTATTAACCACAGACAGAAGTCTTTTCATAATGAGAATGGTAAAATATACACAATCAGAACTTTTTTTTCCATTTTCCACCAGTTTCATGGTATACTGTTTATGCCCTGGTCGCTTCCTATATGAAGGCCAAACTATTTTCACTTTCTATGCAAGGTTTAGCAAACACAGGAGGCTGATTGAAGATGGGGATGTGCATCACAGTGTACCAGGACACTTTACTCTAAAACACAGAAAATCCACCAAAGGCCTGAGGATTTTGGGTGATTGAATGCATCCCTGAAGGCCCATCATTTGCTGATAGATTCCAAAGGTTATGCAGACATGAAACGTTGTGAATCTTTACATTAGACATGTGCAAGTTGTTTCCTTCTGAATTCGTTTTTCAACGAAAGTCGACAAATTTGTTAATTCAGAAACATTTGATCTAGCGAAAACCCATTTAACAAATTTTTCCGAAAATGTAAATTCGAAAATTCCTAAATTCAAAAATTCATAAATTTGGAAATTCGAACATCCAAAAATTCGAAAATCCGAAAATAAGAATGAAAATCAGAAATTTCAAAAGAAAATATAAATCAGAAAATTCAAAAACCCGAAATAATAACTAACTAATAATAATATCTATTACTAACTATTAAATTATAGGTATTGGAATTTCATTTCAAACTTAGCTGTTAGTGAACGTAACGAATATAAATTTATCCGAAGTTACGAATTATTCGAAATAACGAATGCCGCATCTGAACAAATGGAACATAACGGATTAATAATAATAAATAATAATAATAAATAATAATAATACAAACTTTTTATTCCTTTTATTTATTCTTATTAATTCATTACATTCCATTCATTTAGATTCAGCATTCGTTATTTCGAATAATTCATAACTGTGGATAAATTCGTATTTGTTACGTTAATAAACAGCCAAATTAGAAAGGAAATTTATATTTAAAAAAATGCCGGCTATACCTGATTTCAGAGTGTTGCTTGGCGCTCACATGACTGGCTGCCTCTCTCCTCTCTTCATCTGACAGGTACAGTGGGAGGGGCAGAGGTTCCCCCGCTGACGTCAGTTCAGGGAGGAGAGAGGCGGCTGGTCACATGAGCGCAAAGTGGTGCTTTGAAATCAGGTATAGCCGGCATTCTCTTTATAAAAAACAGACACTGTGGCACATAGCATTAGGAAACAAAGAGGATTATATGAAGAATCAAAAGTAATTTCAGCAGCAGGAAAGGAGAGGGGGGCACTGTCACAAACTGACAGGCAGGGAGGGGAGGGGGGAGTAGGACAAAGGAAAGCAGAGGAGAGCTGACGGAGACATGTAAACTGACCACAATGTCAGGGTTCAGCAGCCATGATAAACCGTGGTCAGTTTACAAGGGTAGGGCAGAACCAGGCAGGATCAGCCAGGTACTTCAGGTGATACAGGGGGCCAAAATACACAGCACAAGCACTGTGCTGTATAACATGTTTTAACCACTAGCCGACCAGCCGCCGTCATTATACTGCAGCAGGTTGGCTCTCTGCTGCAAATCGCCGTAGCTGTATGTCGGCCCTTTAAACAGCTATAGCAGACGTGCGGTCGTGATGACCGCCAGCCACGTGCGATTGCGGGCACGAGAGACAGAACAGGGATTTGTGTGTGTAAACACACAAAACCCTGTTCTGTCAGGAGAGGAGAGACAGATCGTCTGCTCCTACTAAGTAGGAACAGCGATATGTCTCCTCCCCCAGTCAGTCACATCCCTATACACTTAGTAACACACACGAGGGAACACATTTAATCCCTTGATAGTGTTAACCCCTTCCCTACTGGTGACATTTACAGTAATCGGTGCATTTTTATAGCACTGATTGCTGTAAAAATGTCAGTGATCCCAAAGATTTGTCAAAAGTGCCTAATCTGTCCGCCGCAATGTCACAGTACCGCTAAAAATCGCAGATCACCGCCATTACTAGTAAAAAAAAAATTAAAATGCCATAAATCTTTCCCATAGATTGTAGACTCTATAACTTTTGCGCAAACCAATCAGTATACGCTTATTGCGATTTTTTTTCTACCAAAAATATGTAGAAGAATATAGATTGGTCTAAACTTATGAAGAAATTTGTTTTTTAAAAACATTTTTGAGAATATTTATTATTGCAAAAAGTAAAAAATATAGTTTTTTTTTCAAAATTGACGCTCTTTTTTGTTTATAGCGCAAAAAATAAAAATCGCAGAGGTGATCAAATACCACCAAAAGAAAGCTCTATTTGTGGGAAAAAAAGGACGTTGAATTTGTTTGTTTACAGCGTCACACGACCGCGCAATTGTCAGTTAAAGCGACACAGTGCTGTATCGCAAAAAATGGCCTGGTCAGGAAGGGGGCAAATCCTTCCATGGCTGAAGTGGTTTTTTCCCATGCACTTTCCATAGAGAGGAATACTAGGTTTAGAATATAACTTTTTCTGTCTGAAACAATGTAGACAAATATGCTGTTTATCTGTAACTGGCATTCAGAGTTCTCTATCACACTGTGCTGATAAAGCTGAACTCTAGGAATTCAGCTCCTTTGTAAAAAGTGAAGGTACATTATGGGTTAACTCCAATTTGGTGCATGACATCTCTAGGGCTTATCTCTATTATATCTGACAGTTTTGTTGCACTACCAGAAGATGGCTATTGCTGTATATCTAGGAGCCCGAAGCTGATGCTTCAGATCTAAGCATCTTCAACATTAGAGTCAGTGCAGCTGGTATGCCTGCCCCTCCCCTCCTCCTGCCCAATCGCAGAAGCCTTTGTATAATGTGAACTCATTCACAAAATACAAAGGCTTCTCTGAATGGGCAACAGTGGGGAGGGACGAGCATAGCTGCTCTGTGTGTCTCTCTCTCTCCTCTCTCACAGACCTGAGTGTCAATGTATGCTTCGGCAGAGCTGATAAGCCATAAGACTTTATGGGGAATGGCAGTCTGCTCACATAATTTGTAATAAAAACATCTTTGCCATTTTGAATCTTCCTCCAACTACTTTGCATTATATTTTATGTTTACTGTGATTCTGTACTTGCCAAATATGCTGCAGAATTCCCCCCCCAATAAGTCTGACTGCAACCATTTTAACTGTGGGCAGCTGAAGCTGCTAGCTGTTCACTTCCTGTATTTACACAGACACACATAGGCACACCTCCAGCTCTACAGCCCTGCAGCTCTCATTGGCCCTCTTATGACTCATCCCCCTTCCCTTCCTGGCAAAATCTCACGAGAGTGAGAGAGAGCTGTGCATGATATCATAAGCTAATTACCAGACAAGAAACAGGAAGTGGGCTGTATAAGGTATTTACTAGCAGAAAAAAAAAATGTTTTACTATCCAAAGTTAAAATAACAAGGGCAAAGGGCTTAAAAGATGGAAAGTTGAAAAAATGACTGAAGGTCCTCTTTAACTCATAGCGTGTCTGCACTTTTTTACAAAGTGTCTGAATTCCTGGAATTCAGCTTTAAATCCTGCTGCAGAGTTCCGCTAATCCTTTTCTGCAATGCATAAATAGCTAGATCGCTCCTTGTACTGACCAGCTTGACAAAGCTGGCTGAGCCCCTGAAAGGCATAGCAGTCTACCCATTCCATTGATGTTGTGTGCCTGTCAGAAGTGCTAGAAGGATGGCCATGGATGCCGCCAACTGTTTTAAACTGGCA
Organism: Aquarana catesbeiana; assembly: GCF_042186555.1. Classification (NCBI taxonomy): domain Eukaryota; kingdom Metazoa; phylum Chordata; class Amphibia; order Anura; family Ranidae; genus Aquarana; species Aquarana catesbeiana. Next base: position 564,016,329 of record NC_133328.1, read on the forward strand.
GTTCTGGCCTCACTGCATAGAGCAGGGATCCTCAAACTACAGCCCTCCAGCTGCTGCAGAACTACACATCCCATGAGGCATTGTAAAACTCTGACATTCACAGATATGGCTGGGCATGATGGGAATTGTAGTTCCTGAACAACTGGAGGGCCATAGTTTGAAGACCCCTGGCATAGAGGCTTAAGGTTACAGCAGCCTAGCTGTAATTTCTGCCAATGGTCCTACAGTGCACCCCTTCTGCTTCTCAGACTGTTTACAGGCTGAAAGTATGTAAGTATGTATATCTTTTGTTCAATAAAAGATGCTGTACACTAACCCTGCCCCCTTGCTGATTTGCTCTTTTTCAGTTTTTTAAAACCAAAAATAACAGTCATAAATCATAATCCTTACATGTAATGCATAGTTTAGTTAGAAGCAGGTCATGTGCTTGCAAAAATATGCTCAGCAAGATCTTTAGTAATTATATTGGTAAATAGCACAATGACAACAGTTAGGAAAACATGTAGCATGTTTGTATTTGTATTTAGAGTGCCATGCTAATTCAATTATGTGTATTATTTAATTCCTGGTTTAATCAAATCAAATGTCCTTTATTTTAGCTAAAGTGTAAGCCATAGGAAAACTGCTAAGCAAAGCTGATGTATATGCGATGAAGCACATCAAGAGAAGTCTGTAGAGCACATTAATCTCCTTTGTTAAAATCAATTTTAAACAAATAAAACCTCTGTGTGCATTGACTTTTCATGATAAAAATGTATAATCTGCCTTTGCTGACCAGGGGTCACTCTTTTTTTGCCGCTGGAGATCAGGAGTCATTTATCAAATTGGGCTAAGATGACAGTCGCCATATTAGTGCACTGGCAGTAACACAGTTAGGCCTCGTTCACATTGGTCATACTTATGTGTAAACCTGTGTGAGGGCTGCGCTTGGCCGCACGGGGATGCACAAATGTTCCGTGCATCCATATGCTTTGGATGTCACACCACTTCCTCAAACTCAATCCATCCAAAACCGAACTTATAATTTTTCCTCCCCCATATGCCCCTTCCCCTGATCTCTCTGTCAAAATCGATGGCACAACTATAAGCCCATCCCCGCATGCCAAGGTTCTAGCCGTAGTCCTGGACTCTGAACTCTCCTTTAAGCACCACCTCCAATCACTGTCCAAATCTTGCCACCTTAACCTCCACAACATCTCCAAAATACGCCTCTTTCTAACCAATGACACAACGAAGCTCTTAATTTACTCCCTCGTCATCTCTCGCCTTGACTACTGCAACTCCCTACTCATTGGCTTACCTCTATGTACATAGTCTATCACCTCTTCAATCCATCATGAATGCTGCTGCCAGACTCATCCACCTTACCAATCGCTTTGTGCATAGGTGTGCGCAGCCTATTGCATTAGGGTGTGCACCCTTGAGCTCAAACACACATGCATGTGTATGTGCCTACATATATATGACCCCGGCACATTGATCTCCCTGCCGGCACAGTGAAAGAGAAGAGCATAAACACTTTTCTTATGGCAGAGTAGGTAAGAGGGAGATCTTTACTATGTTCCTGCTGCTACACAGAGCGATAACACTAATGCGCATGGGGTGATTAGGGTGTGCCTGGACACACCCGGCACACCCTGTGCGCACGCCTATGGCTCTGTGTCTGCTACGTCTCTCTGTCAATCCCTCCACTGGCTTCCGCTCACCCAACAAATTAAATTCAAAATACTAACAGCTATTTACAAAGCCATCCACAATTTAGCCCCCAGCTACATCACTAGCCTAGTCTCTAAATACTAACCTACTCGCTCTCTTTGTTCCTCTCAAGACCTCCTGCTCTCTAGCTCCCTCGTCACCTCCTCCCATGCTCACCTCCAGGACTTTTCCAAAGCCTCTCCAATCCTATGGAATGCCTTACACCAATCTGTCCACTTATCTCCTACTCTATTAGCTTTTAGACGATCCCTGAAAGCCCTTCTTTTCAGAGAAGCCTATCCTACCCACACCTAACAACTGTATTTTCATTTTCTCCATCAGCTCACCCCACACAGTTATTACCTTTTGTTCCACTTGACCCTCCCTTCTAGATTGTAAGCTCTAATGAGCAGGGCCCTCTGATCCCTCCTGTATGGATTTGTATTGTAAGTGTGCTGTCTGCCCTCATGTTGTAAAGCGCTGCACAAACTGTTGGCGCTATATAAATCCTGTATAATAATATGCAGGCAGTCCCATTCATATTAGTTGGGATGCAGTAGATGCAGCAACACAGCCACTGCTCCCAATTTGACATCCGTACCTGTTGTGGGCGCGCGGCCCCTTACGCACATCTGTACATTTGTGCAGGCAATCACGGTCTTCACATAGGTGTATGCTGTAGTAAACCTGTGTGAACAAGGCCTAACTTTCTGATATACTTTTTTATTTGCACCAATGGTTACGCTTTCAGGAAAATGTTTTGAGATGTACAACCATTTTCCAATGTCCAAACAGTATATCAACTAGGACAAAACTTAAGAGGGGTTGGGTACTGCTTAGGAGCTGCTAGCAGGTCTAGAGGGGACTCCTGAATAGGATTGTATAATAAATGAGATGTGATGGTGAATCAGTGGTCAGCACTGTATTCCTGCAGTACTCAATTTAATTCACCTCCTGTTTTAGCGAGCAAATCGCAGCATTGTGGCATTAATGTTAGAAAGGTCAATTAATAAAAAAATTGCTGTGCAAATGTCTCAAGCATACGCACAGCCATCAAGAATAATCCCATATTTTGCCTAATACCTTTATTTCCTATAGCTGTCAGCTCCATATAGAGGCATAATTCAGCATGTACCTGATTGAGGTATTTTTAGGAAAATACTGTACTGCATCATGTCACTAGATGGAACAGACAATCATAGGAAATATATGGTAAACGTTCCGCGCTACCCCCAACTGTGATAAACCAATGTGAAATTTAAATTGGTGAAAATCTATTTTAAAGTGCATAAAAAACACACAAAATCGCAAATATATGAAACATAAATAATCCTGAGTACTACTCAAATTAAAACCAAAATATAAAGAAATGAAAATATTATAGTTCATATGGAAAATTATGGTATCATAAACCGGAGGTGTGATTCCTCTTTAAGTCTTCAGTAAATCTTCTATGGATCTTCTAAGACAGTGCAGAAATAGGAAAAGGGAGCTGCTTACCAGATTTGTTGGATCCCCACCACAGAGATCATGCAAGCCTGAACAAACTCCTCTTGGGGTCAGGAACAGCTGGTCTTTGAGTAGAGACAGACTTCCCTCCACGCCAGGTAGTTGAAATTTCAGAGGCGGCAATCGGGAACACTCTCCTCCATTAGCTGCTCCAGCATGACCACTCGTAGCAGGAAATAGTATATTTTAAAAGAAAAAGAGGCGCTTCATTGTGCAGTAGTTTAAAATGCTTTAATCCATGAATGGGCAACTGACATCAAAGCATTGGCAGGGTAAAACACAGTTGCAATTAAAAAACACAGCCGACGCCAAAGCCAATCAGCTGAGAGTGTGGTGACGTCAGAGGACCTGGAGCAGCTAATGGAGGAGTGTGTTCCTGATTGCCGCCTCTGAAATTTCAACTACCGGGCGTGGAGGGAAGTCTGTCTCTACTCAAAGACCAGCTGTTCCTGACCCCGAGAGGAGTTTGTTCAGGCTCGCATGATCTCTGTGGTGGGGATCCAACAAATCTGGTAAGCAGCCCCCTTTTCCTATTTCTGCACTTTTTCTTAGAAGATCCATAGAAGATTTACTGAAGACTTAAAGAGGAATCACACCTCTGGTTTATGATACCATCATTTTCCATATAAACTATAATTTTTTCATTTCTTTATATTCACGTTATTATTTGGTTTTAATTTGAGTAGCGCACTGAACTTTTTTCTTTAATCATAGGAAATAAACGTATTAAGTAAAAGACAGGATTATTTGTGACATATGTGCGAATGCTTGATATATTCACATAGTACATTTTTTATAAGTAGACCCACAAGTGTACCTAAACCCCAAAACAAATTTGTAAAATGTTGCTGTTTACCAGTCCTTAGATGTGGCAACTCCATTCATTTTTGCTTTTCAGGCTAAGGACATTTTCTCAAGTACAGAAAATTGATCTTGCCAAATGTGCAGTGTCACTTCCTGTGAGCTTAACAAAAAGCACAAACATCCTTACCTCTGTTGTGTAAACTACTAGTCCTATCAGTCCACCATGTAATGGAGATGAACAAAGGCAAATGTATGAAAGTCTAGCCTGTGTGACAACCATGTCCCCTTCCTTAGATACAGGACTGTCCTTAATATTGTTTGGACCCTGGACAAACATTTTTTGGGCCATGCAGTTTCGCTCTTCACATGCTTTGAGACATACAATAAATAGCAGCTAGACTCAAAATCAGTTTTTCTGAGTCAGATCAGGCAGCGATTGGGATTGGTTGCCAGAGGTTACAGTGTATCATTACTGCTCACTGACTGGCTGCTAGAGGTTACAGCACACATTATGGCTCACTGTTTATTTTCTAGAGGTTACAGCACATGACTTCTGCTTGTTGATTGGTTGCTAGAGTTTACTGTACATCAATACCGCTCACTGATTGCTAGAGGTGACTGGACATCTACACCACTCACTAATTGGTTGCTAGAGGTTACTGCACATTATTACTGCTCACTGATTGGTTCCTACATATCCTTACCGTTCAATGATTGGTTGCAAGAGGTTAGTGCACAGCAATACTGCTCACTGATTGGATGCTAAAGGTTACAGCACATCACCTGCACACCATGGACTGGGGAGGTGAGGGGACCCATCAATAGATAGAAAACTGCTAGAAATCCTAGGACTTTTGGAATCAGTGGCAATGCTGGGGGAAGGAGGGGGTGTGTGATCAGTGGCAATGCTAGGGCGTTGATGGGATCAGTGGCAGTGGTGGGGGGATGGGATTAGTTAGGAGGCAGTACACTGTGGCAAATTCTGAATTATGTACAGCAAAGCTGGAAATCTTTGGCAAGTATATAGTGGGAGATTCCACCAATGTAATAGGGAATTTACAATGACCATTAATGTGAGGGAGGATTTGCACTGACCATCAATGTGAGGGGGAATTTGCACTGACCACCATGTAACGGGGGATTTTACGCCACCCACCAATAAAAATAAAAGTGATTTCTACACTGACACCAATGTAATTAGAGCATTTACACCAATCATCAGTGTAAGGGGGAATATACAATGACCTCCATGTAAGGGGGAATTTATACTGACAACCATTGTCAAGGAGATGTGTACTGACCACCAGTGTAAGGTGACACTTCCACACCGACCACCAATGTTAGAGGGGATTTATACTGACCACCAATGTAAAGGGGGATTTACACTGACCACCAGTGTAAGGGCAATTCTGCACTTTCCAACAATGTAAAGGGAAATGTACACTGATCACCAGTGTTATAAAGAATTTACGCTGACAACCAATGTACTGGTCAATAAAGGGGGATTTCTACACTGGCCACCAATGTAAGGGGGGATTTACACTCACCACCAATTTAAAGTGGGCTTCTACATGGACCACCAATGTAAGGGAGGATTCGAAACTGACCACAAATGCAAGTTTTTTTTGTTTTTTTTAACGATTACCAATATAAAGAGAAGTTTCTACACTGGCTACCAATGTAATGGGGATTTACATTGACCACTAATGTAATAGGAGCATTCACACTGGTCACTAGTGTGAATGAAAGGAATGTACACCAAGCTCCAATGTAATGAGAAGATTTACACTGACCATCAATGTAACTGAGACATTTAGCCTGCGTTCACATGTGTGTGTGTCAGAAATACATGCAAAATCACTTTCCTGACACAACAGAAACATGCTGCCATTTAGCAGATACACATCAGTGCCATTAATTGGTAATGACACCCTCATGCATTGGCTGAGATGTGCATATTCACATGCACCAAAATTCAGGGTGCTGTGGCACCATGTTATTTTGAAGAAGGGTTCCACCTCCAATGTGCTTACCTTTGCAGAACAGGCTGATGTTAGGCTTAATGACCATAGTTGTAGGCAGGACTTTCAAGCATGCTCCTTTACCTCCCCAGTGGGCAGAATTCAGCAGACGTGATGGTAGATATGAGCTCAGGAGGACATGATATACATATTAATGCTGCCTCTATTTACATTTCAATGCTGCAGTCCACGACTATTTACATATCAATGCTGGTTATTTACATGTGAACACAGGGTCTGCAGGTGAGTCATCTGTACATGGCAAAAGGGCAGAAGCAACAGAACTTTACACTGAGATATTGGGACACAGCACAGGAATAAAACTTCAAGGGATAAGGCAATTTAAACTGGGATAGTTGGCAAGTATGAGGCAGCTGCTTTGGGCCCCACAACAATAATGGGGTCCAGGACACCTTCCCCTTTTGCCCTGCCTATGAACAGTCCAGCTTAAATACCATGGAAAGGTGAGTGTAGCTACAAAGGGACAGCAGGTGTGTTGTTTGCAGGATTAACAGGTGAAAATAATAGAAAAAAATGCCTCAAGATGAGCAAAATAATACACCAACCACATCTAAGGACTAGTACGCTGCAATATACTGTATAAATTCTTTATTTAGGTACACTTTACAGTGTAAGTGCATATACAGCCCATTTCTTTTTGTATTTTAAATAGAGAAGGAATGGATTAGAAGCCCTGCTGGGTCTCTAAAGTTATCTAGGGCTCTGTTAAATTAATTTCCCTTCATTTAGGGCCCATGTATGCGTCTTAACTAACTATATATAATGTATTTAAAATGTATTGCATCAAAGCAGCTTATTCATTTATGCCGCGTACACACGGTCGGACTTTTCGTCTACAAAAGTCCAACGGACGCTGACGGACTAAAGCTGGCTGGTAATCCGATCGTGTGTGGGCTTCTCCGGACTTTCAACGTACTTTTTTAGCCTCAAATCCGACGGACTTTAGATTTGAAACATGCTTCAAATCTTTACGTCGTAACTACGACGGACCCCGAAGTCCGCTCGTCTGTATGCTAGTCCGACGGACAAAAAAACGACGCATGCTCATAAGCAAAAACTAAACGGAAGCACTCGGTCTAGTAAAACTAGTGTTCGTATTGTAGGTAGCACATTCATCACGCTGCAAAATCTGTGATCGTTGAATGCAGCGCATTTTATTTCTTCTTTACGAATGCTCTAAAGAACGAAGGTGTTTTGCTGTTCATAATCAGAGTTCTCCCAAACTGATTTCTGGATTCTTTTTCTCTTTGATCTCATGAATGATATAGTATGCTTTTTAAAAACAATGTTTCCATACTAATAATACTTTTTCCCTTTTTTTTTTTTTTTTTTTTTTTTTTTAGGTTTGTAAAGTTACCACAAAGAACCCATTATTCAATTTTTTTTTTCTAGTGATTATTTTTTAGTTTTTAGATAAAGTTAACCCAAAGCACCGTTTTTGGTTATGTAGATTTTTTTATTTTCAAGACTTACCACTTGAACATTATTAACATTAGTAATGTATTTTTGGTGTGTTTTTTTCAAACTCAATGAGATTGTTGTCCCTTGTTAATTTAACATTGTGTGTAAAATCAATGATTTAAAAGAAAACACATAAAGTCTTTTGCTAAACTCAAAAAAGATCCATTTATTCATGGTCAAAATAAAATAAAGAGGAAGTCAACGCTGGCAAAAGTCGGTGTACAAGAAAATTGGGATCTTGCGGAGTCCATATAAGAGGGAGCACAATCTGGTCCAAGAATCCCAGAGATCAACAGCACCAGCAGATGATCTAGATGTCCCCAGACTGTGGTCCTACAACAGCCTGCGTCTTCTGTCAGACCAGACTGAACCCAGGTCATCACTTTCTTCTCTTCCCTGCAGCCTTTCCTCCACGCTGCCCTGCAGCCTTCCCTGTAGCCTTCTTTTGAGGCTGTGGCTCTGGTGTTTCAGTTGTGACAGGAGGAGGAGGAGGAGGAGGAGGAGGAGGAGGGGGGGCTGCCTCATGTAGTTGGGTGTTTCGTGTTAGCGTGCCCTGCAGCCCCTTATGGATTGTTTCCCCAAATAGGCGCTCCCAATCCATCTGAAGAAGCCTGCTGGCTAAGTAGCAGCCATAGGATTCTTCCACTTCGGGGGGGCTCCTTAAAAAACGGGTGGCCTCTTGCATGAGGCGCAGGGATGCGTCCTGTGTGACCATCCCCTTCCTGGCCCTTTTTTTGGGAAGGTGGAGGGGAGGCACTTGGGATTCGGTCAGGCTCCTACTGGGCCCAGCCACCTCACTTGGCCCAGCCACCTCACTTGGCCCAGCCACCTCACTGGGAGCAGCCACCTCACTGGGAGCAGCCACCTCCTGCCTGACACTGGGCCCAGCCTCCTCCAGGATGATGGTGAATCCGGCCTCCTCCAGGCTGTCCATGGGCCCGGTCTCCTCCTGCCTGCCACTTTCCCCACATTCCTCCTGGATGGACTCATCCTGTGTATAAAAAAAGGACAATAGTTTGAGTATATTTTTTTGGGTTCATCAATGACACACAGTTTGCTTCTCATGAATAGCAAATTCAATGTGAATACATCTCTTTAATAAAAGAGTCTAATCAGACACCCTAATTATTTCAAGCAGGTGCCAAACATATTTAGCCACTACTGTCAATTGATATGTATACACAATTTTGAGTGCAAAATTATTTTAGACAATTATAACATCCAGTTAACATCATTAATATTAGTACAGTAAATATTTGTTAAAATAATTTACCTGACTCCAGATGGTCATATCCGGTTCATCCAGGATGGAAGACCCAGCTTGCTCCTCATCAGCCTCTGCTGGGGTGGAGGGAAGGGTGGAGGGAAGGGTTGAAAGTGATGGCCTGGCTTCATTCTGGTCATCAAGAAAACGGAGTTGATTGTAGTACCACAGCCTGGGTACATAAACATCATCTGCTGATGCTCCTGATCTCCTTGATTCCTGGATCTTCTTATGATCCCTCTTATACATGTTCCTCAAGACCCCAATTTTCTTGAGCAATGTCTCCATTGTTGCTTCCGGGATGGTCGCCTGGACAAAGGACAGAAGTCTCTCCAGCGTTGACTTCCTCACATGCTTTGCATAATACTGAGGGTGTTTCACCTCCCACAAATTCCTCATCTCTCGATATTTAGAAATAAAAGCTGTAAGGAACTCTGGATCCTTAAATAGGGGATTCATTATATCTGGAAAAGATAAAGTCACAAGACAAAAAACACTTATTATAGGTTTCTGCTAACCCCTCATCATCTTCTCCCTATGTAGGCCTCATCAATCTATCAAGCCATATAGGCCGCTTGCTACAAAGTCATGACCATAAAACCCCAAAAAAATATATTTAAAATTACCTTCGTTTTGTAACGTCCTGGTCCACTATCACCTACGCACAGAACGTACGTACGACACGTGCGCAAGGGCCCTCTTTATACACTACGCATGTGTGAAACTCCGCCTGCGTCGCCCGCCCCTGACGTTCGAAATTAACTCATGTTCTCCGCCCCCTAATTCGACGCACAGAACGTACGTACGACACGTGCGCAAGGGCCCTCTTTATACACTACGCATGTGTGAAACTCCGCCTGCGTCGCCCGCCCCTGACGTTCGAAATTAACTCATGTTCTCCGCCCCCTAATTCGACGCACAGAACGTACGTACGACACGTGCGCAAGGCCCCTCTTTATACACTACGCATGTGTGAAACTCCGCCTGCGTCGCCCGCCCCTAAAGTTCGATTTTAACTCATGTTCTCCGCCCATTTTTTGTTACGGCGCGTAGTGGGGTAAATAATGGCGGAGACACCTGATATGTTGACGACCTCAGGTAGTGGAGACAGCCCGGAGGCCGGAACATCTAGATCTGTGAGGCCTAGATTTAAGGCCTCTAATATGAGTTTTAAAGAGATGGTGGAGATGGTGGCCATTCTTCACAAAGACGACTATGATGGGAAGTATGGGCCGTACGCACGGCCAAATTTGCGCAAGGCCAAAATAATGGCGAAGGTCGTGGACACTTTGCAGGCATCTTTTGGGGTCCAGCGCTCCAGAGATCAACTTAGAAAAAGATGGTCTGACCTGAAACTCAGGGAGCCGGATCAATACAGACGTATCCGGAAAGTTCTTAAAAAAAGTAAGTACTTGTCGTGTTTTTCTCTTGTGTTTATTACCTTGTATACTGCTCCATGTGCTTTTCCTTCCTATACGATTTTTTGGTTCATCGTTTTAAACGATCTTTTACTAAACCTCGTTACATATCTATAGATAGATCTATCTATCTATCTATCTATCTATCTATCTATCTATCTATCTATCTATCTATCTATCTATCTATCTATCTATATATATATATATATATATATAATATAGAGATATATATATGTATATATATATCTCTATATATATATATATATATATATAAATATATATATAGAGAGAGAGAGAGAGAGAGAGATATATATATAGAGATAGAGATATATATATCTATATATATATATATATATATATATATATATATATAGATAGATATATATATATATATATATATTATATATTATATATATATTATATATAGATATAGAGAGAGAGAGAGAGAGAGAGAGAGAGAGAGAGAGAGAGAGAGAGAGAGAGAGAAAATATATAGAGAGAGAGAGAAATATAGAGATAGGTAGATAGATAGATATAGAAATGTAAAACATTCTTTTTGAATATTTTAAGTTATCTTTTTTTTTTCTTTACATTTAGTTAGATATTTAGAGATTTTGTTCCAGATATAGAGAGAGAGAGAGAGATCAAAAGATTATTAACTATATTTTGAGATATTGATATCTAGATATCTATCTATACGATATGTCTTTATAATTTTAAATATTGAGGTAAAATAGGAACTCTACACAAACCACTTCACTACAAATGTTGGAAAATTACTATGTACTAAAATATCTGTGTGCTAAGTAGATTAATAATTTTTTGTTTCACATAGGGGAAAAATCACTCAGCCAACAAGAAGACAGTCCACCCCAAGCCAAACATGATTGGGAAATCAGCCCAAGCCCCACTGAGGATGTGGAGGAAGGAGAGGTGGGCGACATGGGCACCCCACCAGGTGAGTGTCTGACACACCAGCTTACGGTAATCTATGCATGGCTGCCTTTTGTTTAATGTAATTTTTCTACTCTATTTTAGGGGATCTGGTTGTGCTTGATTCAAGCAACAGTGCCACCCCCGAGGATGTGGAGGAATTATGCTACATGGGCACCCCACCAGGTCAGTGTCTGAGACAACAGCTTTATTATGGTAAGGTAAACTATGTATGTGTGCATATTTCTAAATACATTTTTTGGTTTCATTCCACTTTAGGTACAAGAAGTGACTATTTCACCTCAGAAAGTGCCCAACGGCTAATTGGTCAAATAATGGCCTGGAATAAGGACATCGATGAAATGCGTAATCGGCTGGATCGTATGCAGCAGGAAATGAAGGACATGATTGATGTTTTGGGTCGAATCTAAATGCCCTTTTTGAAACCCCAAAACATCAATCATGTCCTTCATTTCCTGTTTTGCTGACCCCATTCTGGGCCTTCTCTTTATTTTTTTGGCTGAACAGAAATGGCTGTTTAACCTAATTTAAAAAAGGAGGGCTGTTTCTCGAAAATACCTAAAAAATCCACAAAAAAATAAAACTTGATTTTCTCAAAAACAAAAAAAAAAAAAAAAACTTGATTTTAAAAAAACCAAAAAAATAAAAAAACTTGATTTTAAAAAAAACAAAAAAAAGAAAAAAACTTGATTTTAAAAAACCCCCCCAAAAAAAAAAAAAAACTTGATTTAAAAAAAAAAAAAAAAATTGATTTTCTCAAAAACCCAAAAAAAAAATAAAACTTGATTTAAAAAAACCAAAAAAAATAAAAAGATTGATTTTAAAAATCCAAAAAAAATACTAAACTTGATTTAAAAAAAAAAAAAAAAAAAAAAAAAAACTTGATTTTAAAAAAACCAAAAAAATAAAAAAACTTGATTTTAAAAAACCAAAAAGAAGAAAAAAACTTGATTTTAAAAAACCCCCCAAAAAAAAAAAAACTTGATTAAAAAAAAAAAAAAAATGTGATTTTCTCAAAAACCCAAAAAAAAAATAAAACTTGATTTAAAAAAAACAAAAACAAAAAAAAACTTGATTTTAAAACAAAAAAAAATAAAAAAAAATTGATTTTCTCAAAAACCCCCCAAAAAAATTAAACTTGATTTAAAAAAACCCAAAAAAAAGAAAAAAACTTGATTTTAAAAAAACCAAAAAAAATAAAAAACTTGATTTTTAAAAACAAAAAAAAAAAGCCTGTTTGCGAAAATCAAAAAGCCAAAAATATTTTTTTGTGGATTAGGGAGAAATATTTAAATATAATTATATTTTGCTAAATTATTAAGAGATCATTATATTTTTGTCTATGACCATTTTATACTAAATGCAGAACTGAATGCATAACAACCATTAATAAAAACATCTCCTTATAGGAATTAAATAAATGTGTGGTTTGTTATTTCAATGCTCAGTATCAGTTTGGTTATAATTGTAAAAAAGTTGTTTACAGTGGCAATGGAGCTTATTTAGACATTTAAAATGAAAATACAGTTGGCACTACAACTGCTCGACCATAACCTAGGAGACAGCCCAAAAGAAAGGCAAGCAATAAATATAATTCAAGATTTCATCAATATTTTTTTTATTGTAAAAAATTAAATATCCTGGCCCATTGCAATGGCCCCCCTACCCATAAAATAATTAACATATTGCTGTCTAACTTGACGGGCACTTTGGGGGGCCAAGCCAGTACGGACAGTATCCAGGCCCGTAAGGTTGGCATCTATAAGTCCGGCCTCAGGCCCAACTGTGCCTATATAATTCTGAGAATGTTTGTTTAAAAAGTTGTGCAGAATGCAGCACGATAAAATTATAAAATTAAGTTTGTATTCCGCCAAATTAATGGCTGTTTGAAACAGGCGGAACCGGCTGGTCAGAATTCCAAACGCATTCTCAACCACTCTTCTAGCTCTGGCCAGCCGGAAATTAAAAACCCTCCTCTCCGGGGTGAGGGTTCTTTGGGGGAATGGCCTCATGAGGTGCTTGCTCAGAGCGAAGGCTTCATCGGCAATGAAGACAAAGGGGAGTCCTTCCACATTATCCGCATCAGGTGGCAATCCCAGGCCACCACTCTGGAGACGCTGGCAGAACTCCGTCTGGGCAAATACTCCTCCATCCGACATCCGGCCATTCTTCCCCACGTCCACATATAAAAATTCATAGTGTGCCGACACCACCGCCATTAAAACAATACTGTGGAACCCTTTATAATTGAAATAGTATGACCCCGAATGGGGTGGTGGCACGATGTGGACATGTTTCCCATCTATAGCCCCTCCACAATTGGGAAAGTCCCAACGGCTGGCAAAATGGGATGCCACAGTCTGCCATTCCTGTGGCGTTGAAGGAAACTGGGGAATCAAACAAGAAAACCAAAATCAATTAATTTGTAAGCTAACATTGCAAGAAAATTAGACAATTAAAAACATTAGTCCCCAGCATCAGTATAACATTAAATAATTTAATTCTTCTGGAATAACTAATATGGAAAGGCACACTTATCAGATTGCTCACCCCCTCTGATGGAACATTGATTACATTTTAGGGGGTTGTGAAATCCCTAAAAAAGATTACTTTTAGGACACGCAGGAATTTAGGGACTAAAAAGGCAGTTGTCGCACTCTGCAGGTGCAGTTGCTAACCAGCTTACAGTAAATGAGGTAATGTAAAAAGGCATTCATGTTGCAAGGAGTACACAATCACATGCAAGGGCAATTAATGAAAACACTTTGAGGCTTGCATATGACTTGATGATGGAAATCAGCAGAGCTTCTGCTCATTTACTAAAGCACTGGAACAAATGCACTTGTAGAGTGCACATGCATTTAGCAAAGTGCAACATATATTTGCTTTAGACAAATCAACACCACAGAACATTCAAGCAAATTTTTACGAGGGTGGGGGGGGGGGGTTGTGAAATCTAGCTAATTGCTAATTAGCAGCACACTATTTGGAGTGAGTTTAGGTGGGGGGGGGGGGGTTGTGAAATCTAGCTAATTGCTAATTATAAGCACACTAAATACACTCAAACAAAATACATTCAAAATGAGTAGACTAGGTGGATATGTTCCCATCGCTGCATGCTGGGGAGGTTATTGAAGGAAAATATACATGCATGACAAAAAATAACAGGAAAAAAATCCAGCATGTGTGAGGATAAAAAGGGGATATTCACACTATATTGCAATGATGGTAAGTAGTGTTTGAAGCAAGAAATACATTACATTATCAAAGATTACATAAAAGAACATGTGATGCTAATAAAAGAAAAATATCTTACCTTAATATAGTCCTTCTGCAGGACCTGGATGATGGCAGAACAGGTCTCTGGGATAATGATACCCAGAGCCTGGGGGGAGATGCCTGTCGAGAACTTAAGGTCCTGCAGGCTTCTCCCTGTGGCCAAATACCGCAAGGTAGCGACCAGCCTCTGCTCCGGAGTGATGGCTTGCCTCATGCAGGTATCCTGCCTGCTGATATAGGGGGTCAGCAAAGCCAACAAACGGTCAAAAACGGGGTCCGTCATCCGGAGAAAGTTCCTGAAATCCTCAGGATTATTCTCACGGATCTCACGGAGCAAAGGCATGTGACAGAACTGGTCACGCTGAAGCAACCAATTCTTGGTCCATGAACTCCTCCTCGCCCTGTTCATGGACTGGTCTTGGGCTGAAGAATAAACTACAGCACCAAACACATACAATGCACGAGCTCGACGACGAGTACGTACAGGTAACATGGTTTCAAAACGGTCGGCTGGTCAGAACGCACTTAACAGAACGCACTGAAGAACAGCAAGGCCTGTGAAGAAAGACCTGAAAATCAGGAACGAGCGGCCAATAAAACAAAGATTTCTCAATGCCAACTGACCAAACGCACTGAAAAGCAGATACAAACCTCACAAGCACAGACTGAACAACAGTTAAAACGAACTGAAAAATACGAGTCTCACAAGCGCGAATCGTCTCTCACCAAACTTCTACTAACACGAGATAAACACGAGATTAGCAGAAGGAGCCCAAAGGGTGTCGTACGGGCTATTGAACTTCCGTTTTATAGTCTCGTCGGACTTGGTGTACGTCACCGCGTACTAGGCTGTCGTACTTTTGTGTGGTCGTGTGTAGGCAAGTCCGTTCGTAAGAAAGTCTGCCGCAAGTCCGCCGAAGGTACGCCGGAAGTATGTCGGACAGGCTGTCGGACTTTTGTAGCTGAAAAGTCCGACCGTGTGTACGGTGTACGCGGCATTAGATATATTTTGTGTGTGTGTATATATATATATATATATATATATATATATATATATATATATATATATATATATATATATATATATATATATATATATATTTACCCCCTGTCACTCATTCGTACCCCCTGTCACTCATTCGTACCCCCTGTCACTCATTCGTGGCCACCCCCTCGCGATCACTCCCAATGAATGACAATCTTCCTCTGCCTCTGTAATGGAAACAGTGGCAGAGGAAGTGATGTCATCTCTCCTCGTGTTGGTCTTTTTCGTTCCGGTGCCGAGGAGAGACGACGTCCAAGTAAGTGCACCAACACTACACTTACAGCAGAACACGCTAGGCACACTTTTCACCCCCCATCACCCCCCTGTACCCCCTGTCACAGTGACACCAATAGCATTTTTTTAATTTTTTTTACTGATTATTGCATTGGTGTCAGTTTGTGACAGTTATAAGTGGTAGGGCAGTTAGTGTTAGCCCCCTTTAGGTCCAGGGTACCCCCCTAACCCCCCTAAAAAAGTTTTAACCCCTTGATCACCCCTGTCGCCAGTGTCACTAAGCGATAGTTTTTCTGATCGCTGTATCCGTGTCACAGGTGACGCTAGTTAGGGAGGTAAGTATTTAGGTTTGCCGTCAGCATTTTATAGCATCAGGGACCCCATATACTACCTAATAAAGGTTTTAACCCCCTGATTGCCCCCTAGTTAATCCTTTCACCAGTGATCACCGTATAACTGTTACGGGTGATGCTGGTTAGTTAGTTTGGTTTTTATAGTTTCAGGGCACCTGCCGTTTATTACCTAGTAAAGGTTTAACCCCCTGATCGCCCGGCGGTGATATAAGTTAAGTTTTAGGGTCAGATAGGCAGCGTCAGGTTAGTGCCAGTACCGCTAACACCCACGCACGCAGTATACACCTCCCTTAGTGGTATAGTATCTGAACGGATCAATATCTGATCTGATCAGATCTATACTAGCGTCCCCAGCAGTTTAGGTTCTCAAAAACGCAGTGTTAGTGGGATCAGCCCAGATACCTGCTAGCACCTGCGTTTTGCCCCTCGGCCCAGCCCTGCCCAGCCTACCCAAGTGCAGTATCGATCGATCATTGTCACTCACAAAACACTAAACACACGTAACTGCAGCATTCGCAGAGTCAGGCCTGATCCCTGCTATCGCTAACAGTTTTTTTGGTAGCGTTTTGATACAGTCGCTAACAGTCAGGAGCTTTTTTACCTGTGAGTCTCACTAGTGTACCACTAAATTTAGAGCCCAAAATGGCAAATCGAAGGTACACTAGTGAAGAGGCCTACACGTTTCTGAGCATGACAGATAGTGAAGAGGAAGTCACTCATCTGTCAGATTCAGGCTCAGAATACGAACCTGTAGATGACAGCAGCTCCATGACAGATAGCTCTGACGAGGGAATTGTGGTCCCTGCCAAGGTCAGGCGTACCAGACCCCAAACTTCTTCTTCTGTCGTTGATGTGCAAGAATCGCAGGTCCCTCGTATGGAGCAGAGCAATACTAGCGCCACTATTCCTTCTGGTGAACTGGCAAGCACCAGCGGCCTAGTACACCCTGGTCGTATATCCAGCACTGCAGTATCATGTGGTGATGTGGTGAGTCCCATAAGTGCAGTTCAAACTGGTGAGGTGGCAAGCACAAGTAGTGTCCCGCTGCCACCAAGAAGATGAACACAGGCCCATCGTGCCCATAGTGCCCTTCCTGCTGCATTCGCCAATCCTAATTGGGAACCCACCACTTCTGCAGCACCCGTACTTCCCCCATTCACTGGCCAAGCCGGCATTCATGTGGAAACAGTTGATTTTACGTCACTTGATTTTTATTCGCTGTTTTTCACCGAAGATCTCTATAGATCTATTGTGGACCAAAGCAATTTGTACACTGGTCAACACATCGCCACTATTCCCCAGTCCTCCCTTGCTGGAGACAAGACAATATGGTCTCCGAATTTAAGCTCTTTCTGGGCCTTTCCCTCAACATGGGCATAACTAAAAAGAGTGAGTTGCGGTCATATTGGTCCACTGACCCAATTCACCATATGCCCTTGTTCTCTGCCTCCATGACCAGGACACGATACGAGCAGATCTTGCGGTTCATGCATTTCAATGACAATGAACGCTGTCATCCTCGTGGAGACCCTGGATACGATTGGCGCTACAAATTTCGGCCCTTCGTAAACCACTTCAACCAACGTTTTGCAGACTTGTTTACTCCCCATCAAGTTGTCTGGATTGATGAGTCCCTGATTAAGTTTTCTGGACGCTTGTCATTCAAACAGTACCTTCCCAGCAAGCGTGCCAGACACGGGGTCAAGATGTATAAGATCTGTGACAGGGCCACAGGCTATACATGTATTTTTATGGTTTACGAGGGAAAAGATAGTCACGTAGAGCTGACAAACTGCCCTGACTACATAGGAAGCGCTGGCAAGATAGTGTGGGACTTGGTGTCACCCTTATTCGGAAAGGGGTACCACTTGTACGTGGACAATTATTACACGAGCGTGCCACTTTTTAGTCACTTTTTTGATCATCAGATTGGAGCATGTGGCACCGTGCAACCTAATCGCCGGGGCTTTCCCCAGCGGCTTGTAGATTCCCGTCTTAGGCTGGGGGAGAGAGCCTGCTTGCAGTGTAATAATTTGCTCGCTATGAAGTGGAGGGATAATAAGAATGTTTTCGTTCTTACCTCCCTTCATGGAGACACCAAATTCCAAATTACTACGGCGACTGGTGTTGTGGAGAAACCCCTCTGTGTCCACGAATATAATCAAAATATGAGAGGGGTGGACCTCAACGACCAGTTGTTGGCGCCGTACCTAGTTGCCCGTAAGGCCAGATGCATGGTACAAAAAAGTGTCTGTTTATTTATTTCAATTTTTTTATTTATTTCAATTTATTCATTGGCTTTGCTGAACGCTTATGTGCTATACAGAGCTTCAGGACAGACTGGATCCTTCCTTAAATTCCAGGAAGAGATCATCAGAGCCCTTCTGTTTCCAGATGGTGCTCCACCTCACCTTCCCCAACCAAATGCAGTAAGCCGGCTGCATGAGAGGCATTTTCTTTATGTCCTCCCGAGTACCCCTACCCAACGAGCCCCCCAAAAAAGATGTCTGCAGCAAACGCGGATATAGGCGTGACACCCACTATTATTGTCCCTCCTGTCCTGACAATTCTGGTCTTTGCATTGGTGAATGTTTTGAACGCTACCATACTAGGCACACTTTCACAGGATCTGCCAAGATGCCATCGCATTTTGAGAGACCAGAACCTTCTCTCTCTATTGTTCTGCTCTTTTTTACTGTATTCTATTCTGCAATGTTTTATTGTTATTATGTTTTATCATGTTTGCTTTATAGGTATGCAATTTTTGTATACTTTACTGTTCACTGTGTTTTATTGTTAACCATCTTTTTGTTTTCAGGTACGCCATTCAGCTGCAGAGCGTATTTATTCATCTTGACAGCAACAGCGTTTGCTCCCACGATACATAAAGCGTGACTCCAGTGCTGTCAGAGGTGATTTCACCACCACAGTTACATACTTCAGCCTATATGCTGAAGCATGGGGGCAGCAGGGGCAGAGGAGCGATTTGCTCCTACCTTTTGCGGGTGGATGCCCCCATGCTTCGGCATATATATATTTTAGGCACAGGTTGCGTTAAAAAATGTTTTATTTTTTACTATGTTTTTTTTGTATTTGCTTTGCAGGTATGGTAAGTCTTACTGTTATACTGTAATGTTACTTTGTTTTATTGTTAACCATCATTTGCTTAGCAGGTACGCCATTCAGTTGCAGCGCGGATTTATTTGTCTTGACAGCAACAGCGTTTGCTCCCACGATACATAAAGCCATGACTCCAGAGCTGTCGGAGGTGATTTCACCACCACAGTTAAAAAAAAAAGCATATATGCCGAAGCATGGGGGCAGCAGGGGCGGAGGAGCGATTTGCTCCTACCTTTTGGGGCTGATGCTCCCATGCTTCGGCATATATAAACGGTGCATGTATGCCCATCATTAGAAGTGGGTGGATGAAGGGAGGTATTCTAATGGTGGGCATACCCACCGATCAATCTCTTTTTTTCGTTCAGCCCACAGGCTGCATGAAAAAAAAGTTTACAATATACAGTATGCCCAACAAGGACCAGCAACGTTCTGGTATGTTGCTGGACTTTGAGTGGTTATACCAGAATGATGCCTGCAGGTTTAGGTATCATCTTGGTATCATTCTTTTCAGCCAGCGGTCGGCTTTCATGTAAAAGCAATCCTAGCAGCTAATTAGCCTCTAGACTGCTTTTACAAGCAGTGGGATGCAATGCCCCCCCCCACCGTCTTCCATGTTTTTCTCTGGCTCCACTGTCCCAACAGGGAACCTGAGAATGCAGCCGTTGATTCAGCCAGCTGACCATAGAGCTGATCAGAGACCAGAATGGCTCCAAACATCTCTATGGCCTAAGAAACAACAAGCATTTCATTACTTAGATTTCGCCGGATGTAAACAGCGCCATTGGGAAATTGGGAAAGCATTTTATCACACCGATCTTGGTGTGGTCAGATGCTTTGAGGGCAGAGGAGAGATCTAGGGTCTAATAGACCCCATTTTTTTCAAAAAAGAGTACCTGTCACTACCTATTGCTATCATAGGGGATATTTACATTCCCTGAGATAACAATGAAAATGATAAAAAAAAAAAAAAATGAAAGTTACAGTTTAAAAATAAGATAAAAAAGCATAAATAATTAAAAAAAAACAAAAAACAACCCTGTCCCCCCCTGCTCTCGCGCAAAGGCGAACGCAAGCGTGGGTCTGGCGTCAAATGTAAACAGCAATTGTACCATGCATGTGAGATATCACCACGAAGGTCAGATCGAGGGCAGTAATTTTAGCAGTAGACCTCCTCTGTAAATCTAAAGTGGTAACCTGAAAAGGCTTTTAAAGGCTTTAAAAAATGTATTAAGATTGTCGCCACTGCACGTTTGTGCGCAATTTTAAAGCATGTCGTGTTTGGTATCCATGTACTCGGCCTAAGATCATCTTTTTTATTTCATCAAACATTTGGGCAATATAGTGCGTTTTAGTGCATTAAAATTGAAAAAAGTGTGTTTTTTCCCAAAAAATGTGTTTGAAAAATTGCTGCGCAAATTCTGTGTGAAAAAAATGAAACACCCACCATTTTAATCTGTAGGGCATTTGCTTTAAAAAAATATATAATGTTTGGGGGTGCAAAGTAATTTTCTTGCAAAAAAAAATAATTTTTTCATGTAAACAAAAAGTGTCAGAAAGGGCTTTGTCTTCAAGTGGTTAGAAGAGTGGGTGATGTGTGACATAAGCATCTAAATGTTGTGCATAAAATGCCAGGACAGTTTAAAACCCCCCCAAATGACCCCATTTTGGAAAGTAGACACCCCAAGCTATTTGCTGAGAGGCATGTCGAGTCCATGGAATATTTTATATTGTGACACAAGTTGCGGGAAAAAGACAATTGTTTTTTTTTTTTTTGCACAAAGTTGTCACTAAATGATATATTGCTCAAACATGCCGTGGGAATATGTGAAATTACACCCCAAAATACATTCTGTTGCTTCTCCTGAGTACGGGGATACCACATGTGTGAGACTTTTTGGGAGGCTAGCCTCGTACGGCACCCCGAAAACCAAGCACCGCCTTCAGGCTTTCTAAGGGCGTAAATTTTTTATTTCACTCCTCACTGCCTATCACAGTTTCGGAGGCCATGGAATGCCCAGGTGGCACAAAACCTCCCCAAATGACCCCATTTCGGAAAGTAGACACCCCAAGCTATTTGCTGAGAGGTATAGTGAGTATTTTGCAGACCTAACTTTTTGTCACAAAGTTTTGAAAATTGAAAAAAGAAAAAAAAAAAATTTCTTGTCTTTCTTCATTTTCAAAAACAAATGAGAGCTGCAAAATACTCACCATGCCTCTCAGCAAATAGCTTGGGGTGTCTACTTTCCAAAATGGGGTCATTTGGGGGGGTTTGTGCTATCTTGGCATTTTATGGCCTTCGAAACTGTGATAGGTAGTGAGGAGTGAAATCAAAAATGTACGCCCTTAGGAATCCTGAAGGCGGTGCTTGGTTTTCCGTGCCCCGTACGTGGCTAGGCTCCCAAAAAGTCCCACACATGTGGTATCCCCGTACTCAGGAGAAGCAGCTAAATGTATTTTGGGGCACAATTTCACATATAACCATGGCATGTGTGAGCAATATATCATTTAGTGACAATTTTTAGTCATTTTTTTTTTTTATCATTATTCAATCACTAGGGACAAAAAAAGTAATATTTAATGAGCAACATGCCTCTCAGCAATTTCCTTGGGGTGTCTACTTTCCAAAATGGGGTCATTTGGGGGGGTTTGTACTGCCCTGCCATTTTAGCACCTCAAGAAATGACATAGGCAGTCATAAACTAAAAGCTGTGTAAATTCCAGAAAATGTACCCTAGTTTGTAGACGCTATAACTTTTGCGCAAACCAATAAATATACGCTTATTTACATTTTTTTTACCAAAGACATGTGGCCGAATACATTTTGGCCTAAATGTATGACTAAAATTGAGTTTATTGGATTTTTTTTTATAACAAAGAGTAGAAAATATAATTTTTTTTCAAAATTTTTGGTCTTTTTCCATTTATATCGCAAAAAATAAAAACCGCAGAGGTGATCAAATACCATCAAAAGAAAGCTCTATTTGTGGGAAGAAAAGAACGCAAATTTTGTTTGGGTACAGCATTGCATGACTACGCAATTAGCAGTTAAAGTGACGCAGTGCCAAATTGTAAAAAGTGCTCTGGTCGGGAAGGGGGTAAATCCTTCCGGGGCTGAAGTGGTTAAACTGCTGTATCATCTTGGCCACTGTGCTGCAGCTCAGTTTCAGGGTCCTGGGAATGTTCTTCTAGCCTAGGCCATCTTTATGTAGAGAAATGAAACAAGATCCCCAGGTGGCGGGCTTTTAAGGCACAAAATGGTAAAAAGGTATATTCTAATATGAAAAGTATTTATTGAAATATGAAAAATACACAACATTTAATTAAAAAAATGTTGAGAATAAACATTCCAGTGTTGTCATACAAATCAGAATACATATAACGGACTAGTGTTTCCTGTACCCAACGCGTTTCGGAGTTAAAATGTAATCCTCCTTCTTCAGGGATATAGTTTAAACAAGAAACTCAGTATTCTACATTAAAATGGTGCTGGAGTGAACAGTCACATTATTCTCATAGGTATGTTTTTTGGCTGGCCTGTTTATTCTACCATTTGCCTGCATTTGGTCTGTTGGATCCTTTACTCCCTATACATCACTTTTTGTCTATTGACTCCCTCACACTTTTCACTCTCCAACAAAAAAAAAAATTTCAAAAAAGTTTTTTTTTTGATCCATTTTCACCATTTTCACTTTTTCCTTTAGCTGTGGCATTTGCAGACAGCCTCTCCTCTTGTTGCATTTTTCTTACCACACAAATAGCAACGCAGCCAAGTCATTTCCACGCACCACTGTGCAGGTATTTTTATTATATATATTTTTTTGTCTACAATTTATATACAATATTTTAGAACCAAGCTATTTTTTTTATAATGGGCTAATATACTTCATTGCATTAAATCTTTGTACCCTATGGGAGGGTCTATAGCTACTTTGAGATTTTTCTGAAAAAACTGTTTAAAGAAAACCTGTACACATTTTTTAATACCTCTCCTCTCTCCCTGCCTCCTCTTCAGCTAGATCAGCTGTGTCTCATATGGCTGATTGCGAGGGGGGTGTTCTCTGCATATCTAGGCCGCTCTCTCTGGCATCCAGTTCAGTCCTGGGCTGGGTGCTGGAGCGAACGGTCACATTATTCCCATAGGTATGTTTTTTGGCTGGTCTGTTTATTCTACCATTTGCCTGCATTTGGTCTGTTGGATCCTTGACTCCTTATACATCACTTTTTGTCTATTGACTCCCTCACACTTTTCACTTTCCAACAAATAGCAATGCAGCCAAGTCATTTCCACGCACCACTGTGCAGGTATATTTATTATATATATTTTTTTGGCAACAATTTATATACAATATTTTAGAATCAAGCTATTTTTTATAATGGGCTAATATACTTCATTGCATTAAAGCTTTGTACCCTATGGGAGGGTCTATCGCTACACTGAGTTTTTTTTGAAAAACCTGTTTATAGAAAACCTGTACACATTTTTAATACCTTACATTTATTAATTCAATTCATGCTCTCAGGGTCCTTTCCTGCTTTTCGGCCCCAGTGGGTCCTCTGGCTTCCCCTCCTCCGGGTTGGTGTTGTGTGGGCATGGGGGGAGCTGGACCAGCACATACGGGCCAGGCATTTTCCTGTTCTTGAGGTATGACTGCATATTGAACTCTGTGGCTCAAGCAATTTGGAAACAACTCCTCTTGGCACCTCTATGTTTTTAAACAATTGTGACTTCCAGTCTATGTGCCCAATTGTAAACTGACTCACCCTCGATCTTTATGTAGAGCAACAATTATTTTTTCAGATCCTCAGAAAGTTCTTTGCCATGAGGTGCCATGTTGAACTTCAAGTGACCAGTATTCACACCTGAGACCTTGTAACACTAATGAGTCACATGACACCGGGGAGGGAAAATAGCTAATTGGGCCCAATTTGGACATTTTCACTTAGGGGTGTCACTTTTGTTGCCAGAGGTTTAGACATTAATGGCTGTGTGTTGAGTTATTTTGAGGGGACAGAAAATGTACACTGTTATACAAGCTGTACACTCACTACCTTACATTGTAGTAAAGTGTCATTTCTTCAGTGTTGTCACATGAATAGATATAATAAAATATTTACAAAAATGTGAGGGGTGTACTCACTTTTGTGAGATACTGTGTATGTATATATGTATATATATATATGTATGTATATGTGTGTATATATATAAATATATATATATATATCTATATCTATATATCTATAGATATAGATATATATATAGATATATATATCTATATCTATAGATATATACCCACACACTATATTTTCAAAAGTATTGTGACACCTGCCTTTACATGCACATGAATTTTAATGGCATCCCAGTCTTAGTCCGTAGGGTTCAATATTGAGCTGGCCCACTCTTTGCAGCTATGTCATCTTCAACTCTTCTGGGAAGGCTGTCCACAAGGTTTAGGAGCTTGTCTATGGGAATGTTTAACCATTCTTCAGAGGCGCATTTGTGTGCAGTCGTGTTGGAACAGGAAGGGGCCATCCCCAAACTGTTCCCACAAAGTTGGCAGCATGAAATTGTCCAAAATATCTTGGTACTGTATGCTGACGCCTTAGGAATTGCTTTGGACCAGTGCACAAAGCAAGGTCCATAAAGACATGGATAAGCGAGTTTGGAGTGGAAGAACTTGACTGGCCTGCAGAGAGTCCTGACCTCAACCTGAAAGAACACCTTTCGGGTGAATTTGAGTGGAGACTGTGAGCCAGGCCTTCTCGTCCAACATCAGTGCCTGACTTCACAAATGCGCTTCTGGAAGAATGGTCAAACATTCCCATAGACACACTCCTAAACCTTGTGGACAGCCTTCCCAGAAGAGTTGAAGCTGTTATAGTTGCAAAGGGTGAGCCAACTCAATATTGAACCCTACGGACTAATGCCCTGTACACACGGTCGGATTTTCCGATGGAAAATGTGTGATAGGACCTTGTTGTCGGAAATTCCGTCCATGTGGGGGCTCCATCACACATTTTCCATCGGAATTTCCGACACACAAAGTTTAAGAGCTTGCTATAAAATTTTCAGACAACAAAATCCGTTGTCGGAAATTCCGATCGTGTGTATACAAATCCGACGTACAAAGTGCCACGCATGCTCAGAATAAATTAAGATATGAAAGCTATTGGCTACTGGCCCGTTTATAGTCCCGACGTACGTGTTTTACTTCACCGCGTTCAGAACGATCGAATTTTCCGACAACTTTGTGTGACCGTGAGTATGCAAGACAAGTTTGAACCAACATTCATCGGAAAAAAATCCATGGATTTTGTTGTCGGAATGTCCGATCAATGTCCAACCGTGTGTGCAGGGCATTAGACTGGGATGCCATTAAAGTACATGTGCATGTAAAGGCAGGCGTCACAATACTTTATATACTTTTACCATATATATATATATATATATATATATATATATATATATATATATATATATATATATATATCATGTAAGTGTATGTATCAATGAAAAACTGTGTTTACATGTGCAACACAAGCCAAAGCAAGCCACCTGACAGTTGGAACAAGACCTTTCCATTTCCACTTTAAATATTTATCAACATGAACCCATAACAAGCTGTTATCCTTATGATCACCCATAAAGCCTGTGATTAGTAGATTTTCTCTTTAGCGGAACTACCTCTGGCACTGCACCCAGTAACCTAATTTGTCCCCGTGCCAAATAGGTGACTGGTTCCAGCAGTGCTTTCCTGCTGTTGAATCCTCCGTGGTTCGAACCCAACAAAATTCAATATCCCTTTTCTTGCCGTCCAACAAACATCATGCCTGTGATGATGATTTTTGGACGTTATTATTTACATAGAATGGATTGCCAAGCCATATATTTTACTCTCTTAATTAGGAATAGTAAAACATTGTAATTTTATACATTAGTGACATGGCTCTCTCAACCCACTTATGATTAACACCTGCTTGATTTGGCACAGAATGTCCAATGTTTCCTGAATTCCAGAATGACATTAAGCAATAAAATACAGAAATATGCTGTGCAAACATATGTTTTCTTTCTGGGCCATCTGGTAACCACAGCTGAAATGCAGCCTGGCTACAGATGTGCTAAAGAGTTTGGCTCAAATTCAGACTTGTCCTATTCCCTACCCTTTGCTTTGGTTGCAGTTTTTCACATTTTCGAAGCCGCCGTGCCATTTATGATGTGTCATGTCTGTTAGTATCGTTTATGTCGACAATGTAAACGTGGTACAAATAAATCAAGTACACTAAGGAAAGATATGAAATGTGAAGCAATATTTGTACCATTCTGCAGTCTACGAATGTCATTGTAGACACAAACCATTTTCTCTGCTTAATCAACTGAGCTTCAAATTTAGACTGAAAGTACAAGGAGTAGATAGCAAGGCTTCTAATGCCAGAAACTGTAAAAGTGTAGACTATAGCAACCAATTA
The DNA here is from genome assembly GCF_042186555.1 of Aquarana catesbeiana. NCBI lineage: Eukaryota > Metazoa > Chordata > Amphibia > Anura > Ranidae > Aquarana > Aquarana catesbeiana. Next base: position 564,042,974 of record NC_133328.1, read on the forward strand.
AGTATTGGAGTTCTAACCAGTATTAGAACTTTTACTGCTGTGATGTGATCATTTTAATAAAAGTTTGTATGTTATCATGAAGATCCATGGTGTACTGGTGAAATATGCTTTGCTATTCACTATATTACTGGTCTCCAGATAGGCGTTGCTACATCACCCCCATATCTCGGCCCCCCTATGTGAATCTCCGTATCTCCTTCACAGTCTCAATACCCAGTTAAGAGAAAAAAGAGACTCCTCATAGTGCAGACATCCAAATGTTAGTTTATTGATAAAAAGCTAAAAGGTTTTGCACTCACCTTTCAGCAGGTTAATATAGAGTTCCAACGACAGGAAACAGGAAATACTTATGCACTCCATTGACAGGAAGCATCAATAATTATAGTGAATCTTAAGCAACCAATCCAGGAAGCAACGCCATTTTGTGGTACAAAAATATATTAACAAAATTAAACAATTGATAACATTACAACACTTATACACAATTACATGCATATTATGAAAACATTAATGACACTTTAAATTAATTTTAAATTAAATTAAAAATGTTGTCTAGGAGGAGACAAAAGGGTACAAACCAGAAACTGATTAGCTATTATTAATGAATGAATTAATATCCCACTCTGTGTTCATGCCATGTGGGGCATAGCACCTGATCTGATAAATCCACTTAGTTTCAACACGTGATGCCTCTCGCACTACATTGCTACCTTTCCAGTTACTATCTATCAATACCAATAAAAACAGTACCACTAGATCTCGATTATGACACAGGTCATAATGTTTAGATAAACTGTGCTTAGGAAACCCTTTTTTTATATTGGCCAAATGTTTGCTTAATCGCACATGTAACATCCGTATCGTGCGACCGATATATATTGAAGCCCACATGGGCACCGGACAACGTACACGACATTCCTAGTTGTACAGGAAATAAAGGGCTTAATTGGGAATTCCTCATTGGTGGAAGAGGACTGAAATGACTCTGTCCTTCTCCGCATATGTGCGTTAATTTTACATATGGGGCACTTCCTACAAGGGAAGAAGCCCCCTATATTCTGAAAAAAAACACAGGTTTCTTCGGGGGTTCAATAATATTGGGTGCTACCTGTAACCTTAGTGGGGGGACCCCTCTAAATACCACACAAGGTTTCTCAGGGAGATGAGGCCCCAGAATTTTATCATTGCGAAGTACGCCCCAGTGTTTCCTCATTATTTTCTTAATGGCAACATTTTGGTTGGAATAGGTAGTAAGGAGAGCAAACTTAAAAGAGTCATCCTGATCCCTAATCCTAGGGGCCAGAAGATCATCTCTGACCCTCTCATCAGCAATTTTAATAGCATCTTCCAATTCTGATAACTGATAGCCTTTCTCAAGGAATTTATACTTAAGAGATGAGGCCTCCCAAAGATAGTCACTCCTATTGGTGCAATTTCTCTTGAGTCTTAAGAATTGACTCTTGGGCACCGACCTCAACCAAGCTGGATGGTAACAGCTTTTGGTGTTAATAAAGCCATTTCTGTCGGTTTCTTTAAAATAGGTGGATGTAAAGATATCATCATCCACAGCCTTAATATGAATATCCAGAAAATGGATTTTTGACTTACTAGCCTCATGTTTTAAGATTATACCCTTGTCATTGGCATTCAGTTCGGCCATATACAGGTGAAGCGATTCAAAGTCGCCATCCCATAGGAGGATGTCGTCTATGTACCTTTTCCAGAGAATCAGTTCCGGTCTAGGCCTCTGATAGACAACATCCTCCTCCCACTTGGCCATAAAGAGGTTGACGATGCTCGGGGCAAACTTAGCCCCCATGGCCACACCTCTATTCTGTAAATGATAAGTGCCTCCAGACCAAAAATAATTATGGCCTATTGCAAAATCCAAGAGCCTTAATAAAAATTCTCTCTGAACATCTAGCAGGTCACTTGTGCTGAGAAAATGATCCACAGCCTCACGGCCATGTTGATGCGAGATGATGGTGTAGAGAGATGTTACATCTGCCATGGCCAGTATGCAACTCTCCTTCCATTTAACAGTCTTTAGGAAATTTAAAACCTGCGTGGAATCTCTAAGAAAAGAAGGGGTATGGGCAACCAAGGGATGCAAGAAATAGTCTATATATCAACCAACTCTAGAGGTAATAGAGTCAATACCGTTCACAATAGGCCTTCCAGGAGGGTGCACTGGATCTTTGTGAACCTTTGGCAGGTAATAAATCACATGCACCCTTGGAGCCGCAGGAATCAAAAACAGGAATGGGTGGCAACAACCAGATTATTTACCTGGACCTATGGGTCCTGTTAGGCCAAATAATTATAATAGGGGTGACCAACAATTTTTTCCCAGGGCTCCAAATCTAAAAAGAACAATAGATCCAAAAGGGGTTCCCGAGGGGGGAGGCGGATCCGCACAAAAAAGAAGGCGGGTCTGAAAGACACCGGCCTCTTTAATTTGAGTACAGCCATGATTTCAGTAGAAGAAAAACATGTGCTGAACCATGGCCTCAAATTCGCCCCTTCTAGACCACTAAATACATTTAAAAACCTTTATTGATCTCCACAGATTTGTCCGCAAGATCAATATCAAAAGGTATATGATCACAATCCTTTTAGGTCTACTAAGATGGTGTCACGAAGGGCATGCCAGCACCCAAGATGGCTGCCGAAGAAGATGACCTGTTACCTCTGCCTGTCAGGAAGGGCATGCCAGCACCTAAGATGGCTGCCAAAGTAGATGACCTGTTACCTCTGCCTGTCAGGAAGGGCATGCCAGCACCCAAGATGGCTGCCAAAGAAGATGACCTGTTACCTCTTCCCCTGTCAGAATGCCATTGGTGCACACACACCCTGTGACAGCTTTTGACACCCAAACAGGCTACTTAAACTCAATCAGTTTCCAGACTCAGTGCTGTCTGCTCTACAGCGTTCCCTGTGTATCCTGCAATTACCTACCTGACTTCCTTTCCTGTTGTGACCCGGCTTGCTTCCTGACGTTCCTGCTTCCTGCCTGCATCCAACCCCGGCTTGTCCTCTACTCCGCATCTGCCTGCTCTTTCTGCCACTTCGCTGCCAGTCTGCTGACGACCCGGCCTGTAATCTGATTCCGCTTCAGCCCTTTGTTCCTGACGTGCCCGTTTGTGTATGACCCGGCCTGCCTGTACCTGCCTTCTCTTCAGCCTTGAGGGTGCCACCATCCCTTCTGCTGCACCTGCACTTCTGCCTGTGGGGACCGGTTGTCTACTCGCTCCAGCTACCTGCCTACCACTGCTCTGGGATTCCTACAGACACCTCTACAGCCCGGCCGAGTGCTCCAATCTAGCTCCAGGTTCAGCGATCCCGCCAGGAACTCATGCGACTCTGCATCTCGGTGCTTCCTGTCAGCTCTATCAGGGGCTCCAAGTCAGAGTTGTAAGAGAGGCCGTCCTCTGCATATCAGGCTCCATCACCAGGTACGTGACAGTAGCAGACAGCCATGTCTGAGCCTGTGCAAGGACCCCCTCCTATGGAGGAACTCTGCCAACACCTAGCCGGATTAACACAAGCTGTAAAGGACTTACAGCATGGTTATACCCAGCTGGAAGGCCAAATACAGGCCTTGTCTGCCTCTGCTCCTGCTCAAGCACCTTCCACTTCTGGGATGCCAGCAGCTCCCGCAGTTGTTATGCTACCACCTGAACCCAGAGTCCCAACTCCAGAAAAGTTCCACGGAGAACGCAGCAAGTTCAGAGCCTTCCGCAACGCATGCAAACTCTATTTTTTGCTACAACCACGAACCTTCTCCCTGAAAGCCACCAAGGTCGGGTTTGTCATTTCCTTGCTTCAGGGGGAACCACAATCCTGGGCTCACCGGCTCCTTGAACAAAAGGCCACATATCTGACGGACTTAGCCTCCTTTTTTGGAGCCATGGCTCAGTTATATGAAGACACCCAGCAAGCCGCTACTGCGGAAGCCGCCCTTCACATGCTTCAGCAGGGTCACAGGGCCATGGAGGACTGTTTCAGAATTCAGGCGCTGGAGTTCCGACACCAGCTGGAACGATGCTGCCCTGCGTTACCAGTTCCGCATGGGCCTTTCTGATAATCTCAAGGACGAGCTAGCACGAAAAGGTGTCCCATCCATCTTGGAGACACTTATAAATTTGTCAATCCAGATTGACCGTCGCTTAAGGGAACGTAGGTCGGAACAAGCCACCGAGCAGTTCCGTCTTGTATGGATGCTTCCACGAGTGTCTGATTCTTTCAGTCCTGCTTCACCTGCTCCTACTGCATCCGCTTCAGATGCATCTGAACCCATGAAGCTTGGTCTCCTCTGTCCTTTTCTGACTACAGAAGAACGCCGGCGCAGACGCCAGCTAAATCTTTGCCTGTATTGTGGAGGATCAGGACATTATGTGAGGTCTTGCCCGGTCAAGATCCGCAAGTGCCTCTCAGTTACATCCGCTTCTCCTCCATCTCTACTCAATCACTCTGCTCATCTTACTCTTCCCATTTTATTACAGCTCCCAGGAGGAACTATCCAGACCCCTGCTATAATTGACTCTGGAGCTTGCAGCTGTTTCATAGATTTATCTTTTGCTGCCAAACATCACATTCTTCTACTACCCAAGGCTCAGAGACTTTCTGTACATCTGGCAGACAGATACACCATTAAATCTGGATTGGTTACTCACGAAACCATCCCGTTATCTACCACCATTGCCGAGAACCATCAAGAGCTTCTACGCCTAGATGCAATCGCTTCCCCTCTGTTCCCAATCATTCTGGGTATGCCTTGGTTAAAAGCTCACAACCCTCACATTAACTGGGTTACAGAAGAAATCAAGTTTCTTTCCCCCTATTGCCTTCAGCATTGCTGGCAAGAGAATCATCAGGGCCAATCTCCCCTGCTGTGCATCGATTTGGAGTCCGAAGCCTGCCAAGTCATTCCAGTAGCATATCACGACTTTCTGGATGTTTTCAGCAAAAAAGGGGCAGAAACGCTTCCTTCTCACAGGGCCTATGACTGTCCAATTGAGCTCCTTCCTGGTGTTGAAGTTCCTTTTGGCAGGATCTTTCCTCTATCTGAATCTGAACTTTGTTGCTTTGAAAAACTACATTGATGACAACCTTAAAAAGGGGTTTATTCGCCCCTCCACATCTCCTGCCGGTGCGGGGATCTTCTTTGTAGAAAAAAAGGACCACTCATTACGGCCCTACCGTGAACTTAATAAGGTCACTGTAAAAAAACGTTACCCTCTTCCACTTGTGCCTGAATTATTCCAGCGACTCGGTACGGCCACCATTTTCACAAAATTGGATCTTCGGGTGCTTATAATCTGGTTCGCATACGAGAGGGGGATGAATGGAAGACGGCGTTCCGCACACAGTTTGGGCATTTTGAATACCTTGTGATGCCCTTTGGACTTTGCAATGCCCCAGCTACCTTTCAGCACTTCATCAACAACGTCTTCCGAGATTTCCTGTATCTATTTGTTGTTGTTTATCTTGATGATATACTAATCTTCTCTCCCTCTCTAGATCACCACCGTAGTCATGTCAAGAATGTATTGAGTTGCCTTCGACAACACAGACTTTATGCAAAAACAGAGAAATGTGTATTTGAACGCCAAAGCATCCAATTCTTGGGTTTAATCATTTCCACCGAAGGCATCCAGATGGATCCCCAGAAGGTTACAGCCATCCTGGATTGGCCTGCTCCCAGTTATAAGAAGGGTGTCCAACGTTTCGTGGGGTTTGCAAATTTTTACCGAAAATTCATCAGAAATTTTTCTGCAATCATATCCCCCATTACAAGTTTAACCAAACAAGGTACATGATTCTCTTGGTCTCTGGAAGCTCAGAAAGCTTTTGACACCCTAAAAAGACTTTTCACATCTGCATCTGTCCTGAAAAACCCTGACCCAGCCTTGCCCTACGTCATGGAAGTAGACGCCTCAGAAACAGCGGTCGGAGCAATATTGTCTCAGTGGTGGGGAGCTAAGGCTCTACTGCATCCAGTTGCTTTTTTTTTCCGCAAGCTGTCAAATGCTGAAAGGAACTACGACGTCGGGGACCGTGAACTTTTGGCCATCAAAGCCACCCTGGAGGAATGGAAGTACCTTCTAGACGGGGCTGCACACTCAATCGTGATCTATACCGATCATAAGAACCTCAAGTATTTAAGAACAGCAAAAAGATTGAAACCCCGACAAGCCAGGTGGGCACTATTCTTTTCTAGATTCACTTTTCACTTAACGTTCAGCCCCGGATCCAAGGATGCAAAACAAAATGCGTTATCACGCATGTTCAGCAAACCTGAAGAAATCTCATCTCCAGATACCATTCTATCCCCTGGGAACTTCCTGTTACTTCAGGGAGAGTTAATAAAACAAATTAAACAAACTCTAGTAAGGAACCCTTAACCAGACGGGGTCTCTCTACTGGCAAAGGATGGGCTACTTTGGCATGAAGGCAAGGTCCAAATGGCCATCCTGGTGCGATGCCATGATCATGTGCTGGCAGGTCATTTTGGCATTGGCAAGACAACTGAATTAGTACAACGGACATTTTGGTGGCCTGGGGTGGAAAAAGATTGTAGGAAATATGTGGAATCTTGCACCAGTTGCATCCGCAATAAAACCAGCAGATCCAGAGCCTGGGGTCTGCTAAAACCCTTACCTGTCCCCAGTAGACCTTGGAAGATGATCTCAATAGATTTTATTGTAGAACTTCCCCCATATGAGAGCCACAACACCATTTTTGTAGTTGTCAATAGACTATCTAAGATGGCACACTTCCTGCCCATGAAGGGCACACCATCTGCTCGAGAAACAGCTCAAAGCTTTGTCAAGGAGATCGTAAGGCTTCACGGGATTCTGGCCAATATTGTGTCCGACCGTGGGGTGCAATTTACATGCAGATTCTGGAGAGCCTTATGTGATTCACTCGGGATTGAACTTTCATTTTCTTCTGCATATCACCCACAAACGAATGGGCAGACAGAGAGAACTAATCAAACCCTCGAACAGTACCTGAGATGTTTCTCCTCATTTTCTCAAGACGATTGGGCTTCTCTGCTTCCCCTGGCCGAGTTTTCTTATAACAATTCAGTATACTCTGCTACAAAGCAATCTCCATTTTTTGCAAACTACGGTTTCCACCCTTCTTTTTTGTCTAATACAATTCCAGATTCCCCTGTACCAGCTGTTTCCGAAACGATACATTTCTTCAACACCAATAACAAACTGCTACAGGAAACAATGGCCAAGACACAGGCATACAATAAGGAAGTTTTTGATAGGAAAAGAAGGGGAGAATTGATCTTGAACCCTGGTGACCAAGTGTGGCTAGCAACTACTAATTTGAAACTGGCCTGTCCCTCGAAGAAACTGGGCCCTAAATTTATAGGACCATTTCCGGTGAAGAGATGGATCAATGAGGTTGCGTATGAATTAGAGTTGCCTGAGTCATTTAGAATCCACCCTGTGTTTCACATAAGCTTGTTGAAACCTGCCATTCCTGACCCCTTCCCAGGACAAAGTTCCGGCCCGCCTGAACCTGTAATTATTGACGGGGAGGAAGAGTTTGAGGTGGAAACAATCTTAGACTGCAAGAAGAGAAGAAATCGGATCCAGTTCCTGATGAAATGGAAAAGGTATGGGCCAGAGGACAACTCCTGGGAACCTGAAGGTAATATCCATGCCCGAAATTTGGTTCAAGCTTTTAAGAACTCTCATCCTGACAAGTGGGCCAAGTTGGGCATCCAGAGGCTACCCTTTGGGGGGGCAGTGTCAGGAAGCGCATGCCAGCACCCAAGATGGCTGCCGAAGAAGACGACCTGTTTCCTCTGCCTGTCAGGAAGGGAATGCCAGCAACCAAGATGGCTGCCAAAGATGACCTGTTACCTCTGCCTGTCAGGAAGGGCATGCCAGCACCCAAGATGACTGCCAAAAAAGATGACCTATTACCTCTGCCCTTGTCAGAATGCCATTGGTGCACACACACCCTGTGACAGCTTTTGACACCCAAACAACCCATACACAAATGTTGCTGACGTGCCCATTTGTGTATGACCTGGCCTGCCTGTACCTGCCTTCTCTTCAGCCTCAAGGGTGCCAACATCCCTTCTGCTGCACCTGCACTTCTGATTGTGGGGACCGGTTGTCTACTTGCTCCAGCTACCTGCCTACCACTGCTCTGGGATTCCTACAGACACCTCTACAGCCCGGCCGAGTGCTCCGATCCAGCTCCAGGTTCAGCGATCCCGCCAGGCACTCGTGCGACTCTGCATCTCGGTGCTTTCTGTCAGCTCCATCAGGGGCTCCAAGTCAGAGTTGTAAGAGAGGCCGTCCTCTGCATATCAGGCTCCATCACCAGGTACGTGGCAGTTGGCATCCACTGAGGTAAAACATACCTCATTGTCTAATGTGTCTTTGTTCAACCCACCAGGGAATCTAGCCCCATCCCTTAAGGTTTTTAGGGAGTTGGTGAGCAATGATTTAGAACAATTACACATTAGAAATGGTAGAGGTGATTATATGTTCAGGAAAGGACTTGATTGTTTAAAAAAGGGGAATGACATTGTGGTGCGACCTGCTGACAAGGGTGGAGGAATTGTGATCTTAGATAGGGCAGCCTATCAGACAGAGCTGCTTAGATTATTATCGGATGATGAAACTTATATTCCACTAAAGGGAAATCCTTCTATCAAATTTAAGAAAGAACTAGTAAGTTTGGTTGAGGAGGGTTTTAGCAGAAATTGGGTTCCCAAAAAAGACAAACTGTTTTTGATTCCTGTGGCTCCAAGGGTGCCTGTGATCTGTTATCTACCAAAGGTTCACAAGGATCCAGTGCACCCTCCTGGAAGGCCTATTGTGAGTGGTATCGACTCTATTACCTCTAGAGTCGGTCGATATATAGACTATTTCTTGCAGCCCTTGGTAGCCCATACCCTTTCTTTTCTTCCACTCCACTCAGGTTTTAAATATGCTAAAGGGAAGTAGAGTTACATACTGGCCACGGCAGATGTAACATCTCTCTACGCCATCATCTCACATCAACATGGCCATGAGGCTGTGGATCATTTTTTCAGCTCAAGTGACCTGCTGGATGTTCAGGGAGAATATTTATTAAGGCTCTTGGATTTTGCAATGGGCCATAATTATTTTTGGTCCGGAGGCACTTATTATTTACAGAATAGAGGTGTGGCCATAAGGGCTAAGTTTGCCCCGAGCATGTCCAACCTCTTTATGGCCAAGTGGGAGGAGGATGTCGTCTATCAGAGGCCTAGATCTGAGCTGATTCTCTGGAAAAGGTATATAGACGACATCCTCCTGCTATAACATGGCGACTTTGAATCTCTTGACCTGTATATGGCTGAACTGAATGCGAATGATAAGGGTATAATCTTAAAACATGAGGCTAGTAAGTCAGAAATCCATTTTTTGGATATTCATATTAAGGCTGTGGATGATAATATCTTTACATCCACCTATTTTAAAGAAACCAACATAAATTACTTTATTAACACCAATAGCTGTCACCATGCAGCTTGGTTGAGGTCGGTGTCCAAGAGTCAATTCTTAAGACTCAAGAAAAATTGCACCAATAGGAGTGACTTTCTCTGGGAGGCCTCATCTCTCAAGTATAAATTCCTTGAGAAAGGCTATCAGTTATCAGAATTGGAAGATGCTATTAAAATTGCTGATGAGAGGGTCAGAGATGATCTGCTGGCCCCTAGGATTAGGGATCAGGATGACTCTTTTAACCACTTGCCGACGGCCTCACGCAGATATACTGCGGCAGAATGGCACGGGCAGGCAGAATCACGTACCTGTACGTGATCTGCCTCCCACGGGCGGGGGGTCCGATCGGACCCGGTGCCCGAGGCGGTCGGTGTTTGTCCCCCAGCGATCGGAGGTGAGGGGGAGGCCATCCATTTGTGGCCCCCCCTCGTGATCGCTCCCAGCCAATGGGATCATTCCTCTGCTGCTGTATGCTAAACAGCAGCAGAGGAAATGATGTCATCTCTCCTCGGCTCGGTATTTTCCGTTCCGGCGCCGAGGAGAGAAGACTTCAATGTGAGTGCACCAACACTACACATACAGTAGAACATGACAGGCACACATTACACCCCCCATCACCCCCCGATCCCCCCCCGATCACCCCCTAATAACCCCTCCCCCCTGTCCCACTGACACCAAGCAGTTTTTTTTCTGATTACTGCATTGGTGTCAGTTTGTGACAGTTAGTGTGGTAGGGCAGTTAGTGTTAGCCCCCTTTAGGTCTAGGATACCCCACTAACCCCCCCTAATAAAGTTTTAACCCCTTGATCACCCCCCGTCGCCAGTGTCACTAAGCGATCATTTTTCTGTATTAGTGTCACTGGTGATGCTAGTTAGGGAAGTAAATATTTAGGTTCGCCGTCAGCATTTTATAGCGTCGGGGACCCCCATATACTACCTAATAAAGGTTTTAACCCCTTGATTGCCCCCTAGTTAACCCTTTCACCAGTGATCACCGTATAACTGTTACGGGTGACGCTGGTTAGTTTGTTTATTTTTTATAGTGTCAGGGCACCCGCCGTTTATTACCGAATAAAGGTTTAGCCCTCTGATCGCCCGGCGGTGATATGCGTCGCCCCAGGCAGCGTCAGATTAGCGCCAGTACCACTAACACCCACGCACGCAGCATACGCCTCCCTTAGTGGTATAGTGTCTGAACGGATCAATATCTGATCCGATCAGATCTATACTAGCGTCCCCGGCAGTTTAGGGTTCCCAAAAACGCAGTGTTAGCGGGATCAGCCCAGATACCTGCTAGCACCTGCGTTTTGCCCCTCCGCCCGGCCCAGCTCAGCCCACCCAAGTGCAGTATCGATCGATCACTGTCACTTACAAAACACTAAATGCATAACTGCAGCATTCGCAGAGTCAGGCCTGATCCCGGCGATCGCTAACAGTTTTTTTTTTTTAGCGTTTTGGTGAACTGGCAAGCACCAGCAGCCTAGTACACCCCGGTCGTAGTCAAACCAGCACTGCAGTAACACTTGGTGACGTGGCGAGTCCCATAAGTGCAGTTCAAGCTGGTGAGGTGGCAAGCACAAGTAGTGTCCCACTGCCACCAAGAAGAAGACAAACACAGGCCTGTCGTGCCCATAGTGCCCTTCCTGCTGCATTCGCCAATCCTAATTGGGAACCCACCACTTCTGCAGCACCCGTACTTCCCCCATTCACATCCCCAACCAAATGCAGTCGGCTGCATGAGAGGCATTTTTATGTCCTCCCGAGTACCCCTACCCAACGAACCCCCCCAAAAAAGATGTCGTGCCTGCAGCAAGCACGGATATAGACGTGACACCCGCTATCATTGTCCCTCCTGTCCTGACAATCCTGGTCTTTGCATTGGTGAATGTTTTGAACCATACACTAGTTGAGTATTAGCATAGGGTACAGCATTGCACAGACTAGGCACACTTTCACAGGGTCTTCCAAGATGCCATCGTATTTTGAGAGACCTGAACCTGGAACCGGTTACAGTTATAAAAGTTACAGTTACAAAAAAAAGTGTAAAAAAAAAAAAATATATAAAATAAAAAAAAATAGTTGTCGTTTCATTGTTCTCTCTCTCTATTCTCTCTATTGTTCTGCTCTTTTTTACTGTATTCTATTCTGCAATGTTTTATTGTTATTATGTTTTATCATGTTTGCTTTTCAGGTATGCATTATTTTTATACTTTACCGTTTACTGTGTTTTATTGTTAACCATTTTTTTGTCTTCAGGTACGCAATTCACGACTTTGAGTGGTTATACCAGAATGATGCCTGCAGGTTTAGGTATCATCTTGGTATCATTCTTTTCAGCTTTCATGTAAAAGCAATCCTAGCAGCTAATTAGCCTCTAGACTGCTTTTACAAGCAGTGGGAGGGAATGCCCCCCCCCCCACCGTCTTCCGTGTTTTTCTCTGGCTCTCCTGTCTCAACAGGGAACCTGAGAATGCAGCCGGTGATTCATCCAGCTGACCATAGAGCTGATCAGAGACCAGAGTGGCTCCAAACATCTCTATGGCCTAAGAAACCGGAAGCTACGAGCATTTCATGACTTAGATTTCTCCGGATGTAAACAGCGCCATTGGGAAATTGGGAAAGCATTTTATCACACCGATCTTGGTGTGGTCAGATGCTTTGAGGGCAGAGGAGAGATCTAGGGTCTAATAGACCCCAATTTTTTCAAAAAAGAGTACCTGTCACTACCTATTGCTATCATAGGGGATATTTACATTCCCTGAGATAACAATAAAAATGATAAAAAAAATAAAAAATGAAAGGAACAGTTTAAAAATAAGATAAAAAAGCAAAAAAATAATAGGAAAAAGATAAAAAAAAAAAAAAAAGCACCCCTGTCCCCCCCCTGCTCTCGCAAGCGTCGGTCTGGCTTCAAATGTAAACAGCAATTGCACCATGCATGTGAGGTATCACCGCGAAGGTCAGATCGAGGGTAGTAATTTTAGCAGTAGACCTCCTCTGTAAATCTAAAGTGGTAACCTGTAAAGGCTTTTAAAGGCTTTTAAAAATGTATTTATTTTGTTGCCACTGCACGTTTGTGCGCAATTTTAAAGCATGTCATGTTTGGTATCCATGTACTCAGCCTAAGATCATCTTTTTTATTTCATCAAACATTTGGGCAATATAGTGTGTTTTAGTGCATTAAAATTTAAAAAAGTGTGTTTGTTTTTTTTCCCCAAAAAATGCGTTTGAAAAATCACTGCGAAAATACTGTGTGAAAAAAAAAAATATGAAACACCCACCATTTTAATTTGTAGGGCATTTGCTTAAAAATATATATATATAATGTTTGGGGGTTCAAAGTAATTTTCTTGCAAAAAAAAATTATTTTTTCATGTAAACAAAAGGTGTCAGAAAGGGCTTTGTCTTCAAGTGGTTAGAAGAGTGGGTAATGTGTGACATAAGCTTCTAAATGTTGTGCATAAAATGCCAGGACAGTTCAAACCCCCCCCCCCAAATTACCCCATTTTGGAAAGTAGACACCCCAAGCTATTTGCTGAGAGGCATGTCGAGTCCATGGAATATTTTATATTGTGACACAAGTTGCGGGAAAAAGACAATTTTTTTTTTTTTTTTTTTTGCTGTCACTAAATGATATATTGCTCAAACATGCCATGGGAATATGTGAAATTACACCCCAAAATACATTCTGTTGCTTCTCCTGAGTACGGGGATACCACATGTGTGTAACTTTTTGGGAGCCTAGCCACGCACAGGACCCCCGAAAACCAATCACCGCCTTCAGGCTTTCTAAGGGCGTAAATTTTCGATTTCACTCTTCACTGCCTATCACAGTTTCGGAGGCCATGGAATGCCCAGGTGGCACAAAACCTCCCCAAATGACCCCATTTTGGAAAGTAGACACCCCAAGCTATTTGCTGAGAGGTATAGTGAGTATTTTGCAGACCTCACATTTTGTCACAAAGTTTTGAAAATTGAAAAAAGAAAAAAATAATTTTTCTTGTTTTTCTTCATTTTCAAAAACAAATGAGAGCTGCAAAATACTCACCATGCCTCTCAGCAAATAGCTTGGGGTGTCTACTTTCCAAAATGGGGTCATTTGGGGGGGGGGGGGTTGTGCCACCTGGGCATTCCATGGCCTCCGAAACTGTGATAGGCAGTGAGGAGTGAAATCAAAAATTTACGCCCTTAGAAATCCTGAAGGCGGTGATTGGTTTTCGGGGCCTCGTACGCGGCTAGGCTCCCAAAAAGTCCCACACATGTGGTATCCCCGTACTCAGGAGAAGCAGCTGAATGTATTTTGGGGTGCAATTCCACATATGCCCATGGCCTGTGTAAGCAATATATCATTTAGTGACAACTTTTTGTAATTTTTTTTTTTTGTCATTATTCAATCACTTGGGACTTGGGGTTTGTACTGCCCTGCCATTTTAGCACCTCAAGAAATGACATAGGCAGTCATAACCTAAAAGCTGTGTAAATTCCAGAAAATGTACACTAGTTTGTAGACGCTATAACTTTTGCGCAAACCAATAAATATACGCTTATTGACATTTCTTTTACCAAAGACATGTGGCTGAATACATTTTGGCCTAAATGTATAACTAAAATTGAGTTTATTGGATTTTTTTAATAACAAAAAGTAGAAAATTTCATTTTTTTCAAAATTTTCAGTCTTTTTCCGTTTATAGCGCAAAAAATAAAAAACGCAGAGGTGATCAAATGACATCAAATGAAAGCTCTATTTGTGGGAAGAAAAAGACGCAAATTTCGTTTGGGTACAGCATTGCATGACCGCGCAATTAGCAGTTAAAGCGATGCAGTGCCAAATTGTAAAAAGTGCTCTGGTCAGGAAGGGGGTAAATCCTTCCGGGGCTGAAGTGGTTAAGTTTGCTCTCCTTACTACCTATTCCAACCAAAATGTTGCCATTAAGAAAATAATGAGTAAACACTGGGGAGTATTCCGCAATGACTGAATTCTGGGGCCTCATCTCCCCGAGAAACCTCATGTGGTGTTTAAAGGGATCCCCCCAATAAAGGTTACAGGTAGCACCCAATATTATTGAACCCCTGAAGAAACCCTGTGTTTTTTCAGAATATGGGGGGCTTTTTCCCTTGTAGGAAGTGCCCCATATGCAAAATTAACGCACATATGCGCAGAAGGACAAAGACGTTTCAGTCCTCTTCCACCAATGAGGAGTTCCCCATTAAACCCTTTATTACCTGAACAACTAGGAATGTCGTGTACATTGTCCAGTGCCCATGTGGGCTTCAATATATCGGTCGCACGATACGGATGTTACATTTGCGATTAAGCGAACATTTGGCCAATATAAAAAATGGGTTTCCTAAGCACAGTTTATCTAAGCATTATGACCTGTGTCATAATCGAGATCCTAGTGGTACTGTGTTTATTGGTATTAATAGATTCACTAGTAACTGGAAATGTAGCAATGTGGTGCGAGAGGTATCACATCTCGAAACTAAGTGAATTTATCAGGTATGAACCTAGAGTGGGATATTAATTCATTCATTAATAATAGCTAATCAGTTTTTGGTTTGTACCCTTTTGTCTCCTCCTTGACAACATTTTTAATTTAAAGTGTCATTAATGTTTTCGTAATATGCATGTAATTGTGTATAAGTGTTGTAATGTTATCAATTGTTTAATTTTGTTAATATATTTTTGTACCACAAGATGGCGCTGCTTCCTGGCTTGGTTGCTTAAGATTCACTATAAGTAAGTATTGATGCTTCCTGCCAATGGAGTGTATAAGTATTTCCTGTTTCCTGTCGTTGGAACTCAGTAGATCTTCTATTGCTTCCTGCTTCCTGTTGTTGGAACATCGGCAATGCCTACCCACTAATTAGCCATCCCCTATATATATTGAGCATAGCACATGTCAAGCCACGCCCCTGACAATGTCATAAATGACGAAACGCGTAGGAGAAGTTGGAGACGTGTGATGCGACTTGCATGCTGGGACACGGTGGCCATTTTGTGGGTTGGAAACGCTTGACGTTTCCTAAAATGCCTATATTAACCTGCTGAAATGTGAGTGCAAAACTTTTTAGCTTTTTATCAATAAACTAACATGTGGATGTTTGCACTATGTCTCTTTTTTCTCTTAACTGGGTATTGAGACTGTGAAGGGGATGCAGAGTCATCCCCGTGCTGCTGAGGAGCTGTCAGTGATTTATATCCATGCTTGTTAACATCTACCAGTGTGTTTGGGTGACGGTGGCGGTCTCTTCACTTATTTGATACCTCAAGACACATCCCTTTTTTTTAAAAAGTGGATTACATTTATATGTTTCTGCCAGTTGAGTCTGTGCCAGCAATATATTTTGGGTTCATGTTGGACTTTTTTCAAGCACTTCGCCATTTTCTATATATTTTGTTTGTGTTTTGTCCATGCATATTGTGATAGCTGCTGTTTAATACTAATTTTAATTTAAGAAATTATATGCTCCCAGCGCAACAAATTAGTTTTTTTTTATTTCATTTTTATTGTTTCACTTTAAGCATTATTAAAATCACTGCTCAAAACTTTTTTTTTGTATTGATACATGTCCTCCGGGGCAGAACCCAGGTCTCCATGCTGTTTTTTTCAATGATTTTTATCTATATTGTCTGGATCCGACAATACATTACAGCCATGATCAGTTTTAAATTACTTTTCTTCCTCTAAAAATGCCATTTTGTTCTGCATAATGTTCGCTGTTCGGCGAACAGGCGAACACCCAGTATTCAAGTCAAATTTCCAGTGGGGACGGAAAATATTAAGAACCCCTTACATTTTTCACTCTTTGTTAAATTGCAGCCATTTGCTAAAATCATTTAAGTTAATTTTTTTCCTCATTAATGTACACACAGCACCCCATATTGACAGAAAAACACAGAATTGTTGACATTTTTGCAGATTTATTAAAAAAGAAAAACTGAAATATCATAGTCGATCTATGTATGGGCTAGCTGGTTGTACACAAGTCAATCGTTTAATCAACTTGAGTACAACCAGCCTGTTAGGTTTTTCCCAAAACAATCAGTGCTGCCAGCTATAGTTAGCAACACTGATCATTGTATTGTGTGGGTAGGAACGGCTCCCCACTGGCAGAACACAATAACGCTGTGGGAGTGATTCCCCCATCCACAGGTTAGCAGGTGAGAGAGTGTGTGGGGACAGGCTGGGGAGAAATGTTTGTCAGCAGGGGGGTGTGAGGTGGTCATGAGGGATAGCAATCAGCGGGTGGGGGGAGTAACTGGGAGTGATATCTTTTGGAGTAGGGTCTGTCATCTGCAGGTTGGGAAATGGTCACCTGTGATATAAGTAGAAGGGAGGTGTCTAACATTGGAAGTGGCTGGGGAGTGACCTGGTTTGTGGTGAGTGTCAAATGGATGATGTGTTTCAAGTTTCATTGCTTTTCAACGAGTGGGATAGCAGCAACTGTCATGAGGTGTTACTGCCGCCTCCTTGTTTGTTTTTTTACATTGCTGAATGGTAGTTTTACATTGTTGGACTATGTGGCCCCATTGAAATCAATAGGCGAGTTTGACAGGTGGTGCTGCCTGTCAAACTCTGTAGGCTCCAAGCTGTCCATTGAGCTCAGTGCCTCTGACAAGAAGTGAGGAGAGGCACTGTGAGCTCATCCTCTCAGTCTGCTGCAAACAGAGTGTGCCAGCTTGTATTTAAACTGGCCGCTCTGTATGTAGCTTCTGACATGGCTGCGCCGGAACCATAGATGATAGGAGCCCCAAATTGACCAGTTATGGGGTAGGTCTTCAGCTACCTACCCCCCAAATTTGGGATTTCTGTGACCCCTGGTCGCCTAGCCACGACCCATTTGGGGGTTTTTTGGCAAATGGGCCAATCTTAAGGTAAGCGGTGACGTAAAACACGTACGTCGGGACTACAAACGGGGCAGTGGCCAATAGCTTTCATCTCTGTATTTATTCTGAGCATGCGTGGCACTTTGTCTGTCTGATTTGTGTACACACGATAGGAATTTCCAACAACGGATTTTGTTGTCGGAAAATTTTATATCCTGCTCTCAAACTTTGTGTGTCGGAAAATCCGATGGAAAATGTGTGATGGAGCCTACACACGGTCGGAATTTCAGTAATTTTTGTACGGGGCATTATAGGCATGCAAAGTATTACAAAATATGTCTAAAACATGCACAAGCTATCTATTCTTTGTAGCAAATAAGTTATTTCTGCAATTTTGCTAAAGAGAATCGTGTGCTCTATCTACTGTGCTTAACCCCTTGCCGACCGGCTCACGCCGATATACGTCGGCAGAATGGCACGTACAGTCATATTCACGTACCTGTATGTTGCCCTTTAAGACGCGGCAGTGTGGGCACGCATGCCCCACCCAAGAGCTCCGTGAGTGTGATCACAGGTCCCGCGGACTTGATGTCCGCGGGAATACCCACGATCATCTCACGGAGAGGAAGAACGGGTAAATGCTGATGTAAACAAGCATTTCCCCATTCTGCCTAGTGACAGGACACTGATCACAGCTCTCTGTGATCGGGAACGGTGATCATTGTCGTGTCACACGTAGGCCAGCCCCCCCACAGTTAGAATCGCTCCCTAGGACATGCTTAACCCCTGCAGCGCCCCCTAGTGGTTAACCCCTTCACTGCCAGTCACATTTACACAGGAATCAGTGCATTTTTAATCGCACTGATCGCTGTATAAATGTGAATGGTCCCAAAATAGCGCCAAAAGTGTCCAATCTGTCCGACATAATGTCACATGTCACAGATCGCCGCTATTACTAGTAAAAAAAAAAATATTAATAAAAATGTCATAAAACTATCCCCTATTTTGTAGACGCTATAACTTTTGCGCAAACCAATCAATAAACGCTTATTGCGATTTTTTTACCAAAAATATATAGAAGAATACGTATCGGCCTAAACTGAGGAAAAAAAAATGTTTTTTTTATATATTTTTGGGGGATATTTATTATAACAAAAAGTAAAAAATATTGATCAACTACCACCAAAAGAGAGCTCTATTTGTGGGGAAAAAAACTACGTCAATTTTGTTTGGGAGCCATGTTGCACGACCGCGCAATTGTCAGTTAAAGCGACGCAGTGCCGAATCGCAAAAAATGCTCTGGTCTTTGGGCAGCCAATTGGTCCAGGGCTGAAGTGGTTAATTGTTTGGAGGATCAATGTAAGGTATACCAGATTCCCACCACCAGAAAACCAGTGTGGGTTTATGCTCATGTGCATTGTTCACGCGCTAATACTTCTAGGCAGATGTACTAGTGATCTGAGCCTGCCATTTAATTCTGCCTAAATGCCATCCACCTTGAGAGATTTCTTTGCAGGTGTCCCTGGAGAAAAACAGGCACTCCTGGGTATTGGTTATACTAGGAACCCACAAAAACACGTAACAATCAATTACTGTTATTGAGTGAAATCAGCTTAAATATAGAAGATAAAATTGCAATTCTTCAGATTTACTGGAATGACCCTTTAAAGAAAACAAGTGTAATCATCAGTCAGCTTCAATAGAAATGTTCAGGAAAGCACACTGTAGTGTTAGACCAGGGATAAACCTTTCAGCTTTGTAAATAGCTGATTTAAAAGGAAACACTTCAATGTACAATTATAAGATGTCTGGCATAGTAGGTGCACAAATAGATAAAATTTGTGAGGCACTGAGTAGCGTCAGCAAATATGGCCATTCAGTATATTAGGTGAGAAAACTCATTATTTTTTATTTATATCAAACACTTCAGTACAACGCCTAGAACTGCTATTAGCTGTTATTCTCTCTTGTATTATCTTATTCCCTGCGGCTCAAGGGCAAGAGTTTTCTGCAGAGCATTATCACATAAAAAAGTCAAGAAAGGCATAAAGAAGAATATAGCTGTTATGATTGTGTTTAAGGTCCATGGGCAGTTATACAGCAGAGTTAAATCTAACAGAACTAAACTTTTATATTCACCAGAGGAAATAAGTGACTTGCAGTGTCAACCCACCCAAAATAAATATGTCACTTATGGGTGGACATGATTTAAGCACAATTTCAGGAAAATTTCTTTAAAAACGTTCCCCTGGAGTTTTTTTTTTTTTTTTTTTTTTAAAGATAGCAGCTCTAGCTGCAATACTCACCTTTGATTCAGTGTTGTTCCCTGCAGTATTACTTCTTGGCCATGAGATGTCACCCAGCATCACTCAACTTAGAAGACTTATGCCCCGTACACACGGTCGGACTTTGTTCGGACATTCTGACAACAAAATCCTAGGATTTTTCCAACGGATGTTGGCTCAAACTTGTCTTGCATACACACGGTCACACAAAGTTGTCGGAATTTCCGATCACCAACAACGCGGTAACGTCAAGCACGTACGACGAGACTAGAAAAGGCCAGTTCAGAACCAAGCGCGGCACCCTTTGGGCTCCTTTTGCTAATCTCGTGTTAGTAAAAGTTTGGTGAGAGACGATTCGCGCTTTTTCAGACTCGTGGCTTTCAGATCGTTTTCTGCGGTTCAGTTTGTGCTTGTGGGTTTGTATCTGCTCTTCAGTGCGTGCAAGCAAGTTCCGCGTGACTTTAAGTAGTCATTGTGTTCTTGTTCGTTCGTTACTGTTTTTCAGGTCGCTCTTCACAGGCCTTGCTGTTCTTCAGTGCGTTCTGTTACTTCGTTCTGAGCAGCCGACCGCTTTCTAGCCATGTTTCGTATACGTACTCCTCGTAGAGTTCGTGCTGTGCGGGGGCTTGGTGTTGGGGTCCTGACCTTGACACAAGTCCAGTCCATGAACAGGGTGGGGAGGAGTTCATGGACCAAGAATTGGTTGCTTCAGCGTGACCAGTTCTCTCATATGCCTTTGCTCCGTGAGATCCGTGAGAATAATCCTGATGATTTCAGGAACTTTCTCAGGATGACGGACCCCGTATTTCACCGTTTGTTGGCTTCGCTGACCCCCTATATTAGCAGGCAGGATACCTGCATGAGGCAAGCCATCACGGAGCAGAGGCTCGTCGCTACCCTGCGGTACTTGGCGACGGGGAGAAGCCTGCAGGACCTCAAGTTCTCGACAGGCATCTCCCCCCAGGCTCTGGGGATCATTATCCCAGAGACCTGTTCTGCCATCATCCAGGTCCTGCAGAAGGAGTATATGAAGGTAAGATTTTTATCCTTTAATATCACATTTGATTGTATTTAATGTTTGCTAAAATATTGTATATCTTTCCTCATGTCAGACTTCCACGTAGCAGACAGGCGAGCCCGATGTAGCAGGGGAAGGCCTCCCTTACGTATCTGGTTCCCGGCCCTTGGTAGTATGGACAGGAGGCACGGGAGCACAGAATGGTATGAGAGCCTGGCGGTTAGCTGCAGAAGGATCCCGGTAAAGGTGGTTATGGAGATCTCCAGTAACTGAAGCACAGGCAGCAGATGCAGAGCAGGAGTGGAGCAGGCAGGTCGGGTCACAGGCAGAGGTCGGCAACAGGCAGGCAGCGTAGTACAAAGGAGCAGGCAGATTCGTAGTCAGGACAGTCCGGGATCAGTGGCAGGCAGCAAGCAAGGAGGAATCAAAGACAGGCCGATGGTCAGGAGATCAGATTCAACAGGAAACAGGAAGCAGGTGCAGGGATACAGGGAGCTGAAGATCGGACAGCACCGAGCCCCCCTGTGCAGACGGCCTAAATAGGCAGGTTGGCGCCAAACACCGGACGCGCGTGCACGCCGACGAGCGCCAACGCACCGCGATGCCCACCAACAGCGCATCTGCCCAAGGGAGCTCTCTGACACCTCATTGCCTAATTACCATGATTGGAATATGCTGTGAATGTCCCCTTTGTCCTCATTCATGCTGGATTTTTAGGTAATTATTTTTTTACTCCTTCATACATATCTGCCTTCACTTACCTCCCCAACATGCTCTCCTGCCCCTATAGTCACCTCCTGTAGTCACTTAACAATGTATTTTATCAGCTCCATAGTAGTGCTTTACCCCAAACACCCCCTAAAATGTTTAGAAATGTGATTTTTGCTTTAAATTTAGGCAGAGTGCCAGAGGCTTTTTTTTGTGGTGTCCCCAAATTATTTTTAGTAACCCTCCCTCCCCCCAACTGCTAAGTCAGCTGATCCCAATTCTCTATCTATCCTCAATCATCTATCTGCTGACTTTGCCAAACCCATACACACTA
This sequence comes from Aquarana catesbeiana, assembly GCF_042186555.1. Taxonomy (NCBI): domain Eukaryota; kingdom Metazoa; phylum Chordata; class Amphibia; order Anura; family Ranidae; genus Aquarana; species Aquarana catesbeiana. The sequence continues at coordinate 564,064,659 of NC_133328.1, forward strand.
TACCCATCTCTTTACTGGTCAGATGTATGGATGAATTCCCCAAAGCATATAGTGCAAGGGCCTGCCTGTATACTTTCCAATGGTAGTGTTTAAAGTTTTTGTATTCTATTATTATCTTGATAGGTAATATCATAATGTCCAAATGTCCTCAAATGTGTACAGTGTGTATTTATATCTTTGTATTATGACACTTCTTACCTGTCCAGTGGTCTGCCAATAGTGTAACTAAGGAGGGGCTGTTCCAAGTAATACCCTGTATTTAGGCATTCATGTCTCAATGAAGTGAAGAGGGTTACCTGTCCAAGATTCCACCCCCCCTATAATGTTAGAAATGGCCCATGAGAGGGGGGGGGGGTATGATAGGTGTACCTTATACTTTGGTGTTAATTTTCCCTTAATAAATGCTATCTGGAGGTTGGCCAAGAATGTTTGTGCCTAATCTGCTTGCCATGTTTATGTGCAAAAATAGTAATTTATTTTTGTTTTCCTCAACAGTTTCCTTCCACGCCACAGGAATGGCAGACTGTGGCCTCCCACTTTGCCCATCGGTGGGACTTTCCTAACTGCGGAGGGGCAATTGATGGGAAACACGTCCACATCGTCCCACCACCCAACTCGGGGTCGTACTATTTCAATTATAAGGGGTTCAATAGTATTGTGATGTTGGCAGTGGTGTCGGCTAATTATGACTTCTTGTATGTGGACGTGGGGAAGAATGGCCGGATGTCCGATGGTGGAGTCATCGCCCAGACGGAGTTCTACAGGCGTCTCCAGAATGGCAGCTTAGACTTGCCACCTCCAGAGGACAATGTGGAAGGACTCCCATTCGTCTTCGTTGCGGATGAAGCATTTGCGCTGGGGGATCATCTTATGCGGCCATTCCCGATGAGGACCCTCACCCCGGAACAGAGGGTTTTTAATTACTGGCTGGTCAGAGCCAGAAGAGTGGTGGAGAACACATTTGGAATCATGGCCAGCCGGTTCCACCTATTTCTGGCACCCATCCATATGGCGGAGTATAAACATAATCATCTAATCCTGGCGTGCTGTGTTCTCCATAACTTTTTACGCCAACATTCTGCCAACTATGCTGGCTCAGTTGGGCCTGAGGCCGGAAATCTACATGATACAACCCTGACGGCGCTTGAAAGTGGCCGTCCTGGCTTGCCCTCCCTGAGTGCCCGTGATATCCGGTTAAGATACCTTGAGTTCTTTGCGGGTAGGGGGGCCATCAATATGCCAGACAATTTGTGAAGCATTTATCAAATAAAAAAAAAAATGTAATCTTTGGTGACATTTACTGCTTGTGTTTGTTTTAGCTGACAGCAATGTGTGGAGTCCTGAAAATGGAGTGATTGTGTAACCTTATACAAAGCACTGTTGGCTGTTATTTACTAAAGGCGTATACACTTTTTATACTACAAGTGCACTTGAAACTGCACTGAAACTGCACTTGTAGTGCAAAGAGGATTTGCCCTTAGGAAATAACCACCATTTTCTCAGAAAACAGCAATTACATCACCACAAAAGTGTTGTAGCGTTGAGACAATAATGCACACATTCTTGATTAACAAGTTTTTTAATTCCACAATCACATGTGCATTTAGAAACGGTTTTTAAAACAAATCAACATGTTTGTTGTATAACAATTTTTGGGGTGGCATTATCAAAAATAGAAATGTCCATTTACGATAAAACAGGCCTGTGTAAAACCAACAAGAAACACAAAAAACTTGAACTTACAAAGTTCACATATGGTAAAACTTGAAGGCAATATCAGACATGAGTATTTAGAAACTGTGTTTGATATTGCGTTCAGATAGGGTGAAGTCACCCCTTGAAAAGCCAAATTTGGAAGATGCACACCAATTTACGAATGTCAACATGTGCTAGCTGCCATCACGGGGGATCAAGGGACATGTTTTGGGCGAGCAACCCCTTCCTCACAGCTACTTTTTATTGAGGAAGGGGTTGCACCCCCAAAACGCGTCCATTGATCTCCCGTGATGGCAGATAGCACATGTTGGCACACTGTGTGCATCCTCCAAATTTGGCTTTTCGAAACATCGCTCAAAAATTTAAAAGATTGTAGCACACAAAAAAAGATAGTGATTTTGTGGAGTTTTAAATTCGCCCCAAAACATCAATGATGTTATTATTTTTTTGAATCACATCATTGATTTTTTTCCTGAGGTTTTCCAATTCTAAATTACACCCCATGATCTCCCCGATCAGGATCTGGGCACTTTCTGATGTGATCCATAACATCATGATCACCTAAAAAGAGAGAAACCAAACAAAAACAGGTATCAAAAAACTGCCAGCATCCATCTCTTACCTGAGTCTGTGGTCGCAGACACTCACCTGTTGTGGTGCCAATTTCCACCACATCTTCTTCCTCCTCCTGCTCAGCTTGTGTTGGGGGTATTTCGCCTTCTTCCAGAGGTGGGGGGTCTCTGGTCTCCTCAGATGAGGGGTGTCCTCCGAGTCTTTTCTCCCCTATGTAAAACAAAAATGGTATAATTAGCACACAGATATTTGATGGCAGAACTCTAAATAGGAAACATTGCTTGGAAGTGGGGTACAATTGTCAATTTTAACAGAGTTCCAAGATGTAGCTTTTTTAGTGTCCTTTGTCAACCTGCAATACTTTACCTGTTTTGTACAAGCTTCACAGATGGAGCCCCCCCTATAGTATACACTGGAGCACCTGTGTGCCCCCCTTGTGTCCCACACTAGTGCTCCAGTGTCCAGATGTGAAAACAGCTGCTGAGTGTCCTCTCCTTACACAGAATCTAGTTTGCATTTCATTCTAGTAACAAAGCCATCTACACAACCAAATATTTTGCATCCAAGTAGGCCCTAAAAAATGTAGGAAAATGCATATGGCCTAACCAATGGTGTTTTAGAGGCCGAAAAAAAAATGTTTGATACGAACGAATAATGGGCCCATGAACATTAAAATTGACATTTTAAACTGTACAACACTTAAGAAAAGCATATGGAGCAGCACAAACGTAATAAAGACAAAAAGAATAGGAACACAGCACAACCACTTACTTTTTTGCAGCACTCTCCGGATCTTTCTGTACTGCTCGGGCTCTCTTAATTTCAGGTCCGACCACCGCTTCCAGAGCTGATCTTTCGATCGTCGTACCCCGAAATTCCTCTGCAGACTTTTGACCACTTTCGCAATGATCTTGCCCTTTCTGATATTGGGGTTGGGGTAAGGTCCATACTTTCCATCATAGTCGGCCTTCTTCAGGATGTCCACCATCTCCAACATCTCCCCAAAGGACATATTTGTGGCCTTAAATCTTCTCCTTCTGGATCGGGACGTGTCCGGATCCGGGCTTTCCTCCTCCTCGTTCCTGTAATTAGCACACACCTGCTCTGACTCCGCCATGTGCTCTTCACCCACTGCACTGATTGAAAAGGGACGGGGAATAGACTAGAAAGAACGTCAGGGGCGGGCGGAGTTACACGCATGCGCAGTGTGTATAAAGCGTACCACACGTGCGTATTACGTACGATCTGTGAGCGGAGGAAGGAGCATTGGAGGCACCAATCGTAAGAACGAAGGTAAGAGACATACTTGTGCCTATACTGCTTCTACATTGAGGCCTATATTGTAACAAGATTAGTAGAGTTTGGCCTGACATTATGGTTTGCCTTGTGTTGTGTCTTGCAGTGAAAATGGATATCTTACAAGATAATGACTTCATGGCAATATTCATTGACATGTTCAGGGAGCTGCCTTGTCTGTGGGAGATCAACCACCCACATTACAGGAACCAAACAAAGAGGAAGGCAGCACTGGATCGATTGTTGGAAATTGTGAAGCAGGTGATCCCCACGGAAGACATCACATATTTGAAGATCCTAATTGGTGGCCTGAGGAGCACATATGTAAGGGAGCGCCAGAAAGTCCAGGATTCGCAGAGATCCGGAGCAGCAGATGACATCTATGTCCCCAGGATGTGGTACTATGACAGGCTGCATTTTCTGGCAGGTCAGACTGAACCCAGGTCATCACTCTCCAGTCTTCCTTCCACGCTTCCTTCCCCCCCAGCTGAGGCTTCTGACGCCCAACCTGGGCCTTCCAGGCAGCAACATGTGGAGGAGCCCAGGTATAGCATTCCTCTAAATATTGCTGGTTGTCCAATCAATGATGTTAAATAGATGTTAGTTTGGAGTACTTATTTCTGATTGTGATTGATGATGCAAAAACTAAAACCTTGTCCCTTTTTCATACACAGGGAAGTCTCAGCCAGGAGGTGGCCGGGCCGAGCCAGCTGCCTGATCTGCAGGTCCCTCCCCTACACCTGGAAAGAGAAAGTGGCAGGAGGAGGAGGAGTACCCTAGAGGAGGCTGCCATAGGCCTCTTTTGGAGGGCTACAGAGGCCCTGGGAGCACCACACACCGTGGAGGATGACTTCACTGCCATCATTGCCTCTAAAATGCAGAGGATGGAGGAGGGACAACAACTCATGTGTGAGTCGTTAATATTGGAGGCTCTTAATAAGGGTTGAGGGCCCAAATTACATCTGATACACACCTTTGTGAACTCACACATGGTCCTCCTCCTCCTCCTGCAGGTCCTCCTCCTCCTCCTCCTTCTCCTCCAGGTCCTCCTAGTCCTCCTTCTCCTCCAGGTCCTACTCCTCCTCCTGCCACATCTCCAACAGCAGAGCCACAGCCCGGAATGAAGCGTGGAAGGAAGACCAGAAAATGAGGACCCTGGGTTCAGTCTGGTCGGCCAAAAGATGCAGCCTCTTGTGGTACCACAGCCTGGGGACACAGATGTCATCTGCTGCTTTCCGGATCTCTGGGACTTCTGGACCAGACTGCCCTCCCTTACATATGGACTCCTCAGGCCACTAATTTTGATGTTCAAGAATTGATGTCTGCCCTGGGGGTCCAAGGCTTCGCTAATTTCTCCTGTTTATCCAGCGTTGCCTCCCTCTTTGTTTGGTTCTGAGCCCTTAATAAAGGATTTTTGGTTTGAATTATACTTGCCTATGTGTGTTTTACTTCAAAAAGGACAGTTTGTTTGTGAGGATTTAGGTACATTTCAAAAATACAATGTGAAATTAACAAGGGACACTAACAACAAACAATCTCCTTGAGATTAAATAAAAAAAAGATAATAATGGTGTTGTGGTAACTTGACACACAAAACACACACAAAAATAGTCTGGAGTAAAACTAAAAATAACATTAAACAAAGATCAGCCTTTGAAAAAATACAAACATAAAATCGAAAAGAAAAATGGCTTTAAATAAAAATTAAAAAAAAATTTTTGTACGATGTGACAAATAACAATATATTCAGGGAATCCCAAGGAAAAAAAAAAATAAGTTTGTGAGAAGTGTGTGTGAATATGAGCAGCAAAACTACTTAATTCTTGTCACATTATAAAGAAGAAGAGAGTGCGCTGTTTTAAACCATTTTTAACATTGCAGCATGACGAAAGTGCTGTATCCATTGCGAACGCTAATTTTACCAAACCGAGCTGTTCCGTGTCGGAATTTCTTTTGAGCATGCGTGGCACTTTGTGCGTCGGAACAGGCCACATACGGTCGGAATTGACTGATCGGATTTTGTTGTCGGAAAATTTTATATCCTGCTCTCAAACTTTGTGTGTCGGAAAATCCGATGGAAAATGTCCGATGGAGCACACACGGTCGGAATTTCCGACAACACGCTCCGATCGGACATTTTCCATTGGAAAATCCGACCGTGTGTACAGGGCATAAGAAGAGGACTTCCTGTGAGTGCAGGGTGTCATAGCCTGATGCCGCGTACACACGACCGGTTTTGCCGCCGGAATAAACTCCGAAGGTTTCTCAGATGGAACTCCGACGGAATTCCGCTCAAGCGGTCTTGCATACACACGGTCACACCAAAGTCCGACTGTCCAGAACGAAGTGACGTACAACACGTACGACGGGACTAGAAAAAGGAAGTTCAGTAGCCAGTAGCCAATAGCTTCCGTCTCGTACTTGCTTCAGAGCATGCATCGTTTTTGGTCCTTTGGAACAGTATACAGACGAGCAGTTTTCCCGATAGGAATTGGTTCCTTCGGAAATATTTAGAGCATGTTCGATTTATAGGTCCATCAGAATTTTCGGAAAAAAAAGTCCGATGAGGCATACACACGGTCGGAATAGACGATGAAAAGCTTCCGTCAGATTTTTTCTGTCAGACATTCCACTTGTGTGTACGCGGCTTTACTACAAAAATAAAACATACATCATACAAGTCAAAAAGGCTCATTGACCAACCGGTCTGAGCAATGTATCTTGTCAAATGTCGTCAGCATACAGTAGGAAGGGGGGTACCAGCGCGGCTTCCACATCCATAGGTAATCCGACATAGGCCAAACGAATAATTCATATATCATGCGAGGAGTAAGAAAACTCACATAGCGCATGGTATATGAATTATTCGTTTGGCCTATGTCGGATTGCCTATGGATGTGGAAGCCGCGCTGTTACCCCCCTTCCTACTGTATGCTGACGACGAGTTCCGGTAAGCCTCTTGATGTTTCCGGTGATGGCACCGATCTAGACCCTCTGTTCACACGTGGTTCCTTCACTGTCTACTTACCTGCCAGATTTGGTGAAATTTATCCACTTGCGAACCTGGGAGTTATATTTCCATCATTTTTAACGTGCAACCTCCATAGACTTTTGGTGGTGGTTTTTTCTTTCACAATTTTTCCACAAACTTATATTATGGACTGTTATGTTTCAAGATTTTTTCTGTATTAGTTTAGATGTTAGATTTGTGGAACTGTCACGGTCACTGTCACCGAATATTAGTTACTGTCTATATTTGCCAATAAGTTTTATCATTCATTGTTTCACCTAATTGTTTTGCTGAATAACACAGTATTACTTTATTGTACAATCCATATTTATGGTCATACAAGGTGTGATAAGGTTTTTTACTATGTGTATGCACTTATGGGTTGGGGTTTTCTGATTTATACATCTGCCTAGTATATAGCGCTACACTTTTATTTTTGATGTTATTTTTTGCCTTGAGTCTATAGGTGTGTTAGCTGCTATCCTAGTGTCCTCTTTGGTCTAGCGCAGCGCTGTACTTATCTCCTTATTTGTTTCTAGTACGCGGCTTTACTCCCTGAGCACAACACTTCCACAGTATCTCTCTATGCCATAAGATGTTGCCCAACCTAGAAGACTGTGGACATGCTGTGAATACAGAAAGTCGTGGCCACGTAGACAGTACTGCCATATATACAGTATATAATAAATTCAACCATACTTTTTTTTTTTTATTATTCTTTTTTTTTTAATTTTCATAATAAAGTTACAAACATTAAAACAAAGTCAACAGTCAGCACTACCATACACCAGCACCAGTGAACAATGTAGCTCCAGACCATACCAGTGAGCAATTTCTTGTATAAAGGTAAATAAGGAAAATAAAGCACACATTTACAGAGTCAAATCGCATCACCTCTGGGATATCAACAGGTATTGGGGCCAGGTGCTCACCAAGGCCTGCATATAGAATTGTGCCCACAGTATAAACTTTTAACCAATAAGGTTAAGCGATAGAATTATCGAAGCGGTAGAATTATCATTCATCCAACCGCAACACACCTTTTCAAATTTAGTTGGTACCCCTCTACTAAGATACGTAGCTTTGTACAATGGTAAGGTATTATTTAATAACGCCTTCCAAGCCACAATGGCAAGGACCACCGGTTTCTTCTATGACAAAATGATTATTTTACGTGCATAATTCAGGAGCAGGGTAAGTAGTGTACGGATCACCTTTTTGGGTGCCAATGGGTCCACCAGTCCCAACAAACAGACTGCTATGGAAGGTCTGATGATAATCATTGTAACTGACTTGATACAGTCCATAACCTCCACCCAAAACTGCTGGATCGGTGTGCAATGCCAGAATATGTACAGAAAATCCACCCCAAGGGCAGCACACCTTCAACAGTTTGAGGGATGCGCTGGAAAGATTCTGAAAAGTTTAGCTGGAGTGTAATATAATCTATGGAGAAATCTGAATTGTATCAGGTGATCCAGTGCTATATTCAACCATACTTATATAAGCTTCATTCTCTCAATTTTTTGTTTAGATCTATTTTCCTCTATCTCCCCTTGCTTATAGAGTATTATTACATTTGCCACCAGTAGGTGTCTGAAGAGGCTTGACAACATTCCTTCCACTGCACCCTTTGCTCATTCTGATCACTATACAGCACATAGATCACATTTCCTGGCCTTTGCCCTAGGTTTCACATTTGTAGTGTGATCAGTCCTGCTCTTTTTGTTTATTAGCTTTTAAATAATAGGTTATTAGTTTATAAATATTATTAGATGTATGTGTTAGGTGGGACAGTCCCTCGCATTATCAACTTAATAGTGCATCAAATACAAGGGATCAAATCTGTTCTTAAAGCGGAGTTCCACTCAAAAGGGGAAGCTCCACTTGTTTGCATCCTTCCCGCTCCATTGCCACATTTTTTTGGGGAGGGAGGCGGGTACCTGGTTTTTACAGGTACCCGCTCCCACTTCTGGCTCAAATAACCGCTGTTAACTGAGCTAGAAGTTCGCCCCCCCTCCTTCCCCCCCAGTCTTCTGGGACACATCACAGGTCCCAGAAGACTACGGCTCCATTCACAAGGTGCAGAGCAACTCGCGCATGCAAAGTAGGAAACAGAGGGTGAAGCCACAAGTCTTGTTTCCCTTACTACAGATGCCAGCGCCTGCACCCAAAGCCAATTGAATAATCGGCTTGGGTGAAGACATCACAGGTAACTTGGACTTTTTATTTTTTCTGAAGGAACCCGGAGCTCCTCTTTAAGGCATAAATACTTTGGAATTACCATGTGAGTGAATATCTGCATTCACTGTATGGTTGTTATATTATGTTTAGGGATGAGCTTAGTGTTCAGTCCGAACATTAGGCGTTTGCAAAAATGTGACAGCTTCCAGCAGTCAATGGCGGTAAGGAAGCAGTGGATGCTTGCATCCGCCGTGTCCTTACCAACCACTGACATTACACAGTTTGTTCACTTACATAAGCAAATGGGTAGTAAATTGAGCAGGTTACATAATTGCCTAAATACTGTATGATCATATATGGGCTATGATGTCACCACTATCCTGGCTGTCAGTGGTTAATAAGGAAGCAGCCACTGTGTCCCTACCAATCACTGAGCTCACCCAGCCTATTTACTTATATTGTCTGGAATCCCTGGCCATGTAAGCAAATGGGTTGGGAATGAAGCCCCACATCACCGCCTAAATATGACATATTTAGAAAATGCTGTCACCACTGTCCTCACCACTTCATTTATATAGCCGCTGTCCTTCAGCTAGTGCTATCACCCGGGACTGGTCATGTGCAGTCGGTTGTGAGGTGTTTATTTTTTGGCAAGACAAAGTGGTGGCAGACATCATGACTGACAATGAATTTCAACAATGGAAATTTTTGGGGATTTTTGTTTTTTAATAAAAGACTTGTTAAATGTTTAGGTGTCTTTATTAATAGGTTATAACTTTTTTTGTGAATGAGTAGGGGTACCATGTCCTCCTTATCCATTCTCATGTGAGGAATAGTATCTGGGGGGCCCCCTTAATATAAAGGGGGCTTACAGATTACGATGAGCCCCTGCCCACAGGCCCCTACAACCAACCGGCAAGGATTGTGGGGATGAGGCCTTTGTCTTCATCAACATGGGGACAAGGTGCTTTGCATGGGGACAAGGTGCCACGTTGCCAGCATGTGGCCCGGTATGGGTGCAGAAAGATGGGGTCCACATGCTTTTGCCCCCCCCCATTTCCATGGAGTCCCCCTTAAATACCCCCTTAAAGGAAAAAAAACAAAATAACTGAAATCAGAAGTTTAGGAGTCTACTGTGTATTTTTGGGGGAACTTTGAGGTCTGTGTACTTTTTTTTTTTTTTAAAGAAGCAAGAAGTTATTTGTTATTTGCCAGCAGTTTAAAACTCTTATTTCCTTTTTAAAAGTCAGTGCTTAAAAAAGATATGTTTAATATTTGTAGTTGTTCCGCATAATTGAGATTCTACAGCCCACTTATTGGTTTTGTTGACCTTCTCTGGACTCTCGCCTGTTCAAGGACATTCTTCCTTAAGATTGGTGACCAAAAGTGGACTGCATACTCAAATTGTGGCTGAACCAGAGCTTTGTAAAGTGGTAAAATTATAGTTTCATCTCCTAAGTAGATATCCTTTTTAATGCATGCTAATAGTCTTCTAGCCTTGCTTTGTGCAACTTTGCATTGCATGCTATTGCTGAATCGGTGATCTACAAGAACCCCCAGATACTTTTCTTATTTGAAAATAAGGCCACAGCCCTAGCTGTACTTATTTTATGTATCCAACCAATCAACTATTCACACGTCTCTGCATAACAAACATTCACCTCTAGAGAAAGGCGTAACAGCCTAAAAGGTAAAACCTCAAGTCAAGGTTATTTAAAGTATATCCAAAGCTTTTTTGGCTATACTTCTCCAATGGATCACAGGAGTGCACTCATGTGACCCGTTTTCAGCCGATAGTGGGCTAAAGCCTGCTATCAGCTGACATCACAGATTCGTTCAGGCCTCTGGGTGGATCCCGACCATATGGTTAGCAACTCAGTGAGCCACTGAGAGCCTGAGCCAGATGCTCTCTCCCCCTCTACAGCCCAGTGCACGACTGAGTTCTGGAGGGGGAGAGCAGAGAGCCGGCGACTGACAGGCCTTTGAACACCTAAAAAAAAAACTTGAGGTAAACAATTACTACAATTGCATGTTTCTTCTTTTCAATCCAAACATAATTTGGATCACTATACAAATCCCTCCTCTTAAAAATCTACTGCAATTGTCAGCTGTCCCCAAACAGTTGACAAGCATATAGTGGTTTCTACAAACACAGAAACTTGCTCCCTTTGACAGTACTTGGTCTCTGGTCCAGTGATCTTCCATCTCTAACAAAAGAGGCTTCGAAGAAGTGGAAGAAACCTTCTTCTCTGCATTTATCAGTACACAGAATCTGTGCTCACAATTGTACTTTATTCAAAGATAATATTATACTTCCTATAGATGTACAATATGATAATCAGTCATTGGGCTCAATGTTATCATTGCTCTGAAAAACCACTGGATGCATTTCATGTTTTCTGGACACGCTTTAAACTTTCATCCTTTTTGGCTGGCAGTAACTGGGCCAGGAATTGCAAAACCTCCTAGAAATTTACGTACTTGCCTTGATCCAAAATTGTGTACTAAGCAAGCATTCCAAACAGCTAATAAGGCTTGTTGTTCTATGCCAGAAAGGTATTTTTACGGATATAAAGACACTTGTTACTATCATTTATGAAATATTGCATTAATATACACAACTCTATCTTTTCAGAAATTGCCTGAATACGTTTGACAAAATTTGAGGTCCTTAGCTGACAGCAGTTCTAAACTGGGTATTCATTTGTTCTAGATATGTTAATGCTGTGTTCTGTGATTTGCAAAATATATAATTACTGTGTTTTGACTTTCATCTAATCTATAAGAGACATAAAGAGGAACAAGAGAGGACTGATGAGTGATGTGTGAGCGCATGCAATAAATGAGATCAAACAGAGTCTGGTTACTTCAATGTTCAACTTTATTGCTATTGCTAAAAATGCAAAATATCCATAAATATAATATCTTTAAAAAAATGATGGGTGTGGGGCGGAAGAAGGGGGGTGGTGGGGTAAGGGGATGATGGGGTTCAAAGGCTTAATTTATGGGTTGTCATTCCTTGTATGAAACAAATTTCTCTAGCTCAGTCTCAAGAGGCCTATACACATATTGTTAAATATTAGTATTAGTTTATATAAACAGATAAGCAGATAAACAGATAAGTTAATATTGATTAATATTAGTTATAATATATGCACAGTAGAGTGCACGAAGAAGATCTGTCTCTTGTATGTAGCATTCCACTTATGTATTTACTGAATGTAGTATTGTCAAGCGTAAGTCTCAAAGCACGTCATTATTGTAAATGTATTCAAAATTTGATCAGTGATGAAAGAAATATAGCAGATGGCTTATAATTTTTAAATATGATCTGAACAATCGTTCTAAGCTCCATTTTGCTTTTTTTATATAACCATAAAATTATTAAAGTCCCATAAGAACATGGATCCTGTCTCAACTAGTAGCACGTTGAAACTCAGAAATGTGGGGTATTCTTCTGACTGATATTTATTTTCATTTTTGGGACATATGGAGGTCACCTTTGTGCCTGGAGCGGAGACACAGGAACAAGCTAGCATGGCAGATAGCCAGCATTCATTCTGCCACATGGAACTTTGATTCTGTGAGCTGGTGGTGCAGCTCCCTCCACCCTCCCTCCATCAGCCTGGGGCTGAAAACCAGCATACGGCTTAGAGGAAACTTCTCTGCGGCTTAACTCCAGCAAAGTAGAAATAAATAAATAAAATTGGAAGGAATGCATTTTCACTTTCCCCTTTTTTTTGTTGTTTTTAGTTTATAGTTTAATAAAAGAGAAACAATGCTTTTCTTCAGTGAGCAGAGACCGTGAAAATACAGAAATGTATTGTAAAAGTATAATGTCCACTATCTTGCAAGCAATAGCGTTTGGCACTTAACTAAATTCCATTGCATACTGTTGCTTGCATTAGTTGCATTAGAGTCCAATCAACATTTTATTTTTCAGTGAATAGTTAAGTAATGTGTGCAGGAAAGCAGTGTTCTATGCATTTCTTACTTTTATTTTTTGTGTTTAAAGCCTTTAGGATTTTCGAATATTGAAAATAAAAAAACGCTTAGGCTGCAATAATCACCTCTTCTCCTTCACTGCCTTTTTATCACAAGATCTCTTCACTCTTCTAAGTGTATTTTGTGAGAGGAAGATGTCATGGGCCCACTCACTGAGGGGGTATCATCATTATTATATTATTTTTATACACGATTTATATAATTTGCACAGTGCTTTACAAAATTGAGAGAGACAGTAAGTTACAATACAATTCAATACAAAAAGGATCACAAGGCCCTGCTCGTTACAGCTTACAATCTTAAATGAAAGGTCAAGTTGTACAAAAAGTAATAACTGTGGGGAATGAGCTGATGGAGAAAGTCAAAGTACATTTCCTTAGTTACAGGCAGGAATAACCTCTATGAAAAGATGGGTTTTCAGGGATCACCTAAAGGTGGATGGAGTAGGAGATAATCGGAGAGATTGGGGTAAGGTGTTCCAGAGGATGGCTGAGACTTTAGAGAAGTCCAGGAGGTAATCTTGAGAGCTAGACTGCAGGATAGCTTGGGAGGAGTGAAGAGAATGGTTTGGTTGGTATTTTTAGACAAGGTTAGTGATGTACCTGCCTACCTTTTGAATTGTACCCCTGACCTTAAATGGAATAAAGTTGTATCTAGACCTCTTCGCAATGGTGTGACGCTTCAGTTTCAACCCTTTTCACATCACAGTGATGTGAAAAACAACAATGGGTAGCGGCGCAGGTTATAATTTGATAGTAAGCAATGCAAGTTCATACGGTAGTCCTTTGAGCATAAACAGCTCTGTGTGAAGATGTACAGTCTGTTTTGATAGGGCAGCCTTGTGAAGGGAGTTGAAGCCACTCCAAATATGTAAGGAGAAAAAAACAAAGCAACAGGCGCCTTTTAGTAAGACTGTTTTGAATTTAATAGCCAAATGCATTAAAAAACTCACATGTAAGGTTCTTGTTATCAGGCACAGGGGAGTCCAGTAGAGTCACATTAGATCTCTGCAGTCCGGATGGTAGTAAGCTCTTATTTCTCCATGCAGCCGGCATCCTGTTCCACAGGAGACTTCCGGTATTCTGGCGGAATCCAAAGCGAGGCTTGGAGCACAGTTGGACAGTCACAGAGAGGGCTGGAGTGCAGAGTTCAGTAAAGTGGCAGTAAAGCATTTAATGTATTTGGCTATTAAATTCAAAACAGTCTTACTAAGAGGCGCCTGTTGCTTTGTTTTTTCTCCTTACGTCACAGTGATGTAGCAGGGGGCAGAACTGTGGATGACTTTCTAGGTTGTTGTTAGTATTTTGAATTTTATTCATTCAGTGAGAGGAAAACAATGGAAGGAATGCAGAGAGGGGTAGCAGACACAGAGCAGTTAGTAAGGTCATTAAAGCACCATGCACAAACTGATGCAGCCCTGGCATTGTCATTTTAACCCTGATCTCTGCATTATTAATGACTGTCCACCATCTGTAGATGACCTGAAGAGGACCCAGTGCGTCACAGGACTGAAGTCTAAAAACATCTGAAAAAGGTTAACATATATAGAAAAAGCATAAAATACTGCTTGGGGGGCCTTCTGGTGGACTCAAGTTAAAGAGGCAGTGCTGAGTCTTTCCTCCCGAAACACGCTGCAGAGACAGATCACTATCCTCTCTGTGATTCTGAGCAAGAGCTCTCCAATCAGCAGTGAGCATGCAGGGAAATACACATAAAACTATTACCTGAATGGCCCAGTCAAAGTTCAGACCTAAATCAAATTAAGATTCTGTGGCAAGACTTGAAAATTTTTTGTTCACAGACGCTCTCCATCTAATGTGACAGAGCTTGAGCTATTTTGCAAATAAGAATGGGCAACAATTTCACTCTCTAGATGTGCAAAGCTGGTAGAGACATCCCCAAAAAGACTTGCAGCTGTAATTGCAGTGAAAGGTGGTTCTACAAAGTATTGACTCAGGGGGGCTGAATACAAATGCACGCCACACTTTTCAGATATTTATTTGTAAAAAAAACTGAAAAAGCATTTATCATTTCCTTCCACTTCACAATTATGTGTCACTTTGTGTTGGTCTATCACATAAAATCTCAATAAAATACATTTATGCTTTTGGTTGTAACATGACAAAATGTGGAAAATTGTAAGGGGTATGAATACTTTTTCAAGGCACTATATACCTAGCAACAGTATGTAAAGACAGTCATAACTAACTATAACAGTCCCAGTTTTATCCCACGGGCCAGTAATTTATGGGGGAAAAAGTTGGCTGGCAAAGTTGGGGTCCTTGAAGACAGCACAAGAGTTTCCAGCAGACAACAGATTAACTTGTGCAATGTTAGTCTCTTACCAATCACAGGCACCCTCTTTTGTCTCTGGACACATCCTCTGATTGAATAAAAGTCAAGTTCAAGTCAGACAGGGATAGAAGTTGCTCTGATTTCTCTCTTTCAATCCTGCTGAGACAGTCCTTCTTTTCCTTCCTTACCAGTGGTAGGGATGGTCTCCAGATCAGTCTTTGTAATCTAAATTAGGCACTGTATTGTTCCAAAATAAAAGAAAGTTAAGGCAAGCTCACTGTAACAAACAGCAAACAAGAAAAGTCAGTGGCCAAGAGGCCTCTTGCCACAGTAGGCACTATCCAAACTCCAGGCATTTCCACGTGGGGTTGGAAAAATGGTCCTTCCTTGCAAATTAGCGCCCAGGAGTAAGTGCCAGTGGTCCTCTCCTGATGATCAGGGGTCTGCTAATGTTCACAGTAAGGGATACACTGTTCCCTAGTTGGGGCTCTCAGGAACCAGGTCCCCTCACATGTAGCATTGCACAGAGTATGATGGCAGCAGCAGTCTCAGCAGATCAGCACTTTTCTCCTGGGCAGCACAGCATCAGATAGCTCCAGCAAATTCTGGTCACACACTACTGTTCCTTGTTTTGTACAATCTCTTGCTTTGTTTCATTAGCCAATCATCTCCACACTCCATAGATAAGCATTACATAGTGGTTGCTCAAATATGGCTGCTGTACTTCTGCATGAATGCATATGCAGTTTAACGCTGTCCACACTGCAGAAGGATAATACAGCAGCAACAAAGAAAGAAGCTCCACAGCAGATATCAGCTACAGTTCAGGTTACATTACTATCCAGGTAAGGAAGTGGGGGGTCTCAAACTACTGATGTTGTATGGCTGACTGAAGTTTAGATTTAGGTTTGAGCTACATAGTTACATAGTAGGTGAGGTTGAAAAAAGACACAAGTTCATCAAGTCCATCCTATGTGTGTGATTATAGGACAGTATTACCTTGTATACAGTACCCCTGTATGTTTTGGAGTTGAGTGTTTTTCACTTTGTTTAATGTTAATTCCTGTTTATCTGTAGATAGTGTAGCAGGACTAATTTTGCTTGGGCACGATAGCTAGAAATAGAACAAACATTTCTCAGGCATCATAACAAGAAGTGGAATACATTTTGCTCAGGCAACATACCAATGTAACCAGTATAGCAGCACTGCTACGGATGAAAAACAAGACAGCCACACACTGATAACGACCTACAGCAGTGAGAAGAATCAGCTGCAAAAAGACAGTGCTGGACTTCAAAACTGGTAAGTACTTGATTTTTAAAAGTCATCAGCTACAGTATTTTGCAGCTGCTGACTCTTGATTGAATGGGTGATATTCCTCTTTAATGGAGAAGTTTTTTGGCTATACTTCTCCTATGGATCACAGGATTGCAGTTCCTTCTGCACTCCCATGACCCATTTTTAGCTGATTATCAGCCGGTCCAGTCGTGGGAAAGATCCCAACTTTACAGTCAGAATCCACCCAGATGCCTGGACTGGCAGCTGGCTCAGCCTCTCAGCATGCCCCAGAGAGCCTGAGCCAGCCCCTCCTGCCCCTCCACCGCCCAGTACTCCAGTGAGCACTGGAAGGGCAGAGCAGAAAGTCGGTGACTGACAGTCACCAGCTCTCTGCTCAGAGCGGAGGGGGAGAAATGAGCGATCAGCGTATTTGATCATTCAGTTCTCGGGGTAGAGCCAGCGGGGGACAGCTGCAGCTGGGATCAGTGCTGCAGCCATCTAGGTGAGTATGATTTTTTATTTTTCTATATTCCTACACTTCTCTTTTAAGTATGTTTAAGACATAGACCTGGAACAAGCATGCTGTGAATGAGTGTCATAATTCCTAATTTCTTTACTTGTAGTGCATGACAGCCATGGAACTAACATTCTAAAAAAGGAGGTTTAAAATGTGGCAACCTGTATTATTATTCCCCTTTAGATAATTAAATTAATAGGCTTGATCTTATCACCATAATACGTGTCTCCATTCCTGCCTCTCCTCCTTCTACAACAGGGGTGTTACCAGACATTCCTACTCCTCCTATAACATTCTCCATAATACAAAATTAATGAAATTTCCAGCAGAAAAAGCGGGGTGCCCATAACAGGTTGGAACCTGGGAACTCAAATGTGGAAATGCTACAACCCTATGAGATGTGCAGCTATCCATCTCTCCAGCAACAGGAGTCCAGAGAAAGGCAACAAAAAAGGGGGCTGGAGGACCTCAGTTATGAGGAATGACTACAATTATTAAACTTATTCTCCCTGGAGAAAAGACGCTTGAGAGGAGATACAGTATGATAGCGATACACAAATACCTAAATGGTAATTCTAGCACAGGGAGGAAAGTATTCATTCTCTGGGAGCTTATGAAGACACGTGGCCCCTCAATGAAATTGGAGGAGATGTTGAACTCCCTTCCACAATCGGTGATGTCAGTGGGAAGTGTCCATAGTTTCAAAATATTCCTGGACATTAGATGGGACATTTTAGCAAACACAATGTACAGGGATATGGGGAATGGTGGAAACATGAACACACACCCACATAGGTTGAATTGGATGGACAGATGTCTTTATTCAACCTTACCAACTATGTGAACTGAACTGAAGATTGAAATGTCAATTTTGGATAGCTTAACCCTTTAAAGTGCAATCCTGGAAATGGAGGCAGTTATTTCCTGAAATAATTTCGATTTCTCTTTTAAGTAAATCATATAAACACATCTGCCTCTTACCTCAATGTTGGTTTTATGTATGATTTGTTCTTTCATGAACAATAATTGTTTATGTTAGGGTGACTCAGAAAACATTTATTGCAAAGGATAGCTAATAAAAACCTTGCTCTCTGTCTGGAAATAAAGTGCCAAGATTCCTGCAGTGCAAAGCTAGCTCATGATAACATGCCTGAACAATTACACAGCTATTTCCAAGTAAATAAATCATTCTGAATGTAAAAAGGAAAATTGGATAAGCTGATATAATCCAAAAATCATTCTCTCTATTTATACGTCTGCAAAGGAGAGCACAGAGATCTATAATTCTTTGACAATCAGCTAATTGATACATTTAGCAATAGAGGTTAGGGCCGTCTTAATAGCACCATGGGCCCCTGGGCAAAGTAATGCTCTGGGGCCCCTACAATGGAGACAGCACAGGTAAACAGACATCAAGTAGGTAGGAGGCAGACAAGCGGAGCTTCCCCTTTTGGGTGGAGCTCCGCATTAACTACTTGAACAATCTTTCTGTACAGCAAAGATACAGTGGGAAAATACTACATACATAAAGTAACAAAGATGTCCTGTGTATATAATATATCTGCTAGATTGATGCCTCCCCAGCACTATGGCCCCTCTACACCCTAGATATCCCCCCCACACTCTGACCCCTCTACATCCCAGATATCCCTCCAGCACTCTGACCCCTCTACATCCCAGATATCCCTCCAGCACTCTGACCCCTCTACACCCCAGATATCCCTCCAGCACTCTGACCCCTCTACATCCCAGATATCCCTCCAGCACTCTGACCCCTCTACACCCCAGATATCCCCCCAGCACTCTGACCCCTCTACACCCCAGATATCCCCGCAGCACTCTGACCCCTCTACATCCCAGATATCCCTCCAGCACTCTGACCCCTCTACATCCCAGATATCCCCCCAGCACTCTGACCCCTCTACACCCCAGATATCCCCCCATAACTCTGACCCCTCTACACCCTAGATATTCCCCCAGCACTTTGACCCCTCTACACCCTAGATACCCCCCAGCACTCTGACCCCTCTACACCCCAGATATCCAACCAGCACTCTGACCCCTCTACACCCCAGATATCCCCCCAGAACTCTGACCCCTCTACACCCCAGATATCCCCCCCAGAACTCTGACCCCTCTACACCCCAGATATCCCCCCAGCACTTTGACCCCTCTACACCCTAGATACCCCCCCAGCACTCTAACCCCTCTACACCCCAGATATCCCCCCAGCACTCTGACCCCTCTACACCCCAGATATATCCCCCAGCACTCTGGACCCTCTACACCTTAGATATTCCCCCCAGCACTGTTACCATATACCATAAGATACCCCTTGTATTGTGACCCCACTACATCCCTGATACCCCTACACTGTGGTCTCTCTACATCCCTGATACCTCTAGCACTATAGCCACCCAAGCTACCCCAAGCATTGCTACCCCCTATACACCCCAGATCCCCCCTCAGCATTATTTTCGCCTATACACCCTTGATATCCCCCAGCACCATTATTCCATCAATGTAGTACCCCCTTTTCCAGTGGAGATACAGTGCATGTAAACATTTGGCTATGTGCCCACCTCCAGCACCTGCCTCCCCTGTGTATCCATCACTCTCAGTGCCATCATGGGGACCCCAATTTTGGGGTAGCGTGGGCTCAAGGACCAGTTGCTTTGGGGAAAGTGCAGGGGCTCCCATGCAGCTGGGGCCCCTGGGCAGTCCCCAGGTGTGCCCACCCATTAAGACAGCCCTGAAAGAGGTCACATACTGTATGATATAACTGAATCCAAGAATTGTCAAGGCAGATTCCTATGTTTTTATTTTTCTTAGCTTCGGTAGAAATTATTAGATGTAGGTTAGGTTGTCCTTATCCATTTAACATTTCTTAATTTGAAAGCTGATTAAAAGTGGTTTAATTGCCATACACTTATCCTATGTATGATGAGCATATCTCAGTGCTGTGTGTGAAAAATATATTCAGGTCTTTTCTATCACTTATAACTGATTTTTGTTAAGGTCTGATGATTTTGGCTGCAGTATTGAAGCCTGTGTGTAGCAACATTTTTCTTTAGTCTTTGCATTTGTTGCCATTTCTGATGAAATCTAAAGTCAGCTGAATAGTATTCAAATAGGAATTTCAACATTGATTAAAAAAACATGGAAGCAGTGACGTGTATGGCCATTTAGGAAAAGGAGCCCAGATCCAATCCTAGTCTTGATCTACTGTAATCTAAAGACATTGAAAATAAATCTGTTTAGCTTCTATTATGACGATTTACAACAGGATTAGTTAAAAGGGTTACTTTTAAGTTTTTTTCTTTTCTTTTAAATGGTTATTTTACATTGCCTTGCTTTTTAGGCTGATGGCTTTATGTTAACAAAAATGTAATGCATTGCAGCTCACCAGTCCTTACAGTTGGTGACTACATTAGTTTTCGTTATTCAAGCTTTTTTCCCTTAATTTTCACCTGGTGGTTCTGCCAGTAAAACCCTTCTTGTCCCAGGGTGACAATGCACCCTCACTTGTATCTTTGGAAAAACAAAGTTGTCCCCCTGGGCTGCTCCCCAAATTTGGACTATAAACACCCCTCCTTACTTCATTTCCATAGCATAATCAGGAGGGGACAACAGAAGACAATTGGAAAGAAAAGAATTGTAAAGATTTTTTTTTGAAGATACAGTGCCTTGAAAAAGTATTCATACCCCTTGAAATTTTCCACATTTTGTCATGTTACAACCAAAGATATAAATGTATTCTTTTGTCAGGCTAAGAAACAATAAACAGAAAAATACTTCTTCATTCTCCCACAAAAATGGTGTCCTTGTAACATCCTGTGGACTGAACTGATACAGTGCCTTGAAAAAGTATTCACACCCCTTGAAAATTTCCACATTTTGTCATGTTACAACCAAAAACGTAAATGTATTTTATTGGGATTTTATGTGATAGACCAAAATAAAGTGGCACATAATTGTGAAGTGGAAAGAAAATGATAAATGGATTTCAACTTTTTTTTACAAATAAGTAGCTGAAAAGTGTGGTATGCATTCGTATTCAACCCCCTTTACTCTAAAACCCTTAACTAAAATCCAGTGGAACCAATTGCCTTTAGAAGTCACCTAATTAGTAAATAGGGTCCACCTGTGTGTAATTTAATCTCAGTATAAATACAGCTGTTCTGGGAAGCCCTCAGAGGTTTGTTAGAGAACCTTAGTGAAATAACAGCATCATGAAGGCCAAGGAACACACCAGACAGGTCAGGGATAAAGTTGTGGAGAAGTTTAACACAAGGTTAGGTTTTAAAAAATATCCCAAGCTTTGAACATCTCACGGAGCACTGTTCAATCCATCTTCCGAAAATGGAAAGAGTATGGCACAACTGCAAACCTACCAAGACATGGTTGTCCACCTAAACAGAGAAGCAGCCAAGAGGCCCATGGTAACTCTGAAGGAGCTGCAGAGATCCACAGCTCAGGTGGGAGAATCTGTCCACAGGACAACTATTAGCCATGCTCTCCACAAATCTGACCTTTATGGAAGAGTGGCAAGAAGAAAGACATTGTTGAAAGAAATCCATAAGAAGTCCTATTTGCAGTTTGCAAGAAGCCATGTGGGGGACACAGCAAACATGTGGAAGAAGGTGCTCTTGATCAGATGAGACCAACATTAAACTTTTTCGGCCTAAAAGCAAAACACTATGTGTGGCAGAAAACTAACACTGCATATCACTCTGAACACACCATCCCCACCATGAATCATGGTGGCGGCAGCATGATGTTGAGGGATGCTTTTCTTCAGCAGGGACTGGGAAGCTGGTCAGAGTTGACAGGAAGATGGATGGAGCCAAATACAGGGCAATTTTAGAAGAAAACCTGTTAGAGTCTGCAAAAGACTTGAGACTGGGGTGGAGGTTCACCTTCCAGCAGGACAAAAACCCTAAACATACAGCCAGAGCTACAATGGAATGGGTTAGATCAAAGCATATTCATGTGTTAGAATGGCCCAGTCAAAGTCCAGACCTAAATCCAACTGAGAATCTGTGGCAAGACTTGAAAATTGCTGTTCACAGACGATCTCAAGTCCAATCTGACAGACATACCCAAAAAGACTTGCAGCTGTAATTGCAGCAAAAGGGGGTTCTACAAAGTATTGACTCGGGGGGGCTAAATACAAATGCACACCACACTTTTCACATATTTATTTGTAAAAAATTTTGAAAACTATTACCATATTTATCGGCGTATAATACGCACTTTTTCCCCCTTAAAATCAGGGGAAAATCGTGGGTGCGTGTAATACGCCGATCCCCGCCGATCTCCGCTGATTGTGAGAAGAGGAGCGAGCGGAGCCGACATACACAAAGCTGAGTGTACTTCGGCTGGACTCGGCTCCTCTCGCAGTCCTGCCCGTCTCCACTGATTGCGAGAGGAGAGAAGCGAGCGCCGCCAACGTACACAAAGCCGAGTGTACTTCGGCTGGATTCGGCTCCTCTCGCAGTCCCGCCCCTGAATCTAGTACACTTGGCTTTGTGTATCTTTGCAGCGCTCGCTTCTCTCCTCCGATCGGCGCCAATTTTTCAAAGACACAAGGCTGCAAAGACACAGGCTGCAATGACACAGGCTGCAATGACACAGGGAACATACAAGTATAAGCGCAACAGCCAAAATTCATATAATTCCCAATACAAATCTGCTAATGATGGATAAGCTAGATGAGAATCAAGTGACAATAAAGTCCATACAACATGAGCAATGGAGATGTTGATATGAAAAAGGGGAGAAAAAAAACGTCCAAAAAAAGGAAACACACAAGGCTGCCATCAGAGTAAGGAAGAAACCATAATCCTGGAAGCTGCAAAAAAACACAAGTGGAGAGGTGCCTCTGGGTGCAGTCGTTTTTTTAAAAACAATTTATTAAAACATCATAGGATCAACTCACATGTAGTGAATAAATATCAGGCAAGGTATCAGTAGGTCTGGGATGACTTTCCCGGGTCCTGGAGCATGTCCGTGCTGTGTGTGGTGTTCAGAGATCATTACCCGGATCTCTGAACATCACAGAGTATGTTTCTTAGCGTGACAAACGAAAACGGATGCAGCCACCGCTGGTAAAAGCTGCAATATATTACATTTTTGTTCTTAGATTTATAGCTTAACTCAGTTCTTGGCTTACATCATTACGGCCAGAATGCAACAGACATAATTTGAATTCTCAGTGTTTTTGTGAAGTGATCACCATCAAACAACAGTGATAACCAGCTGGTACCCAATGGGTGAGACTGTCACATTTGCTACTAAAAATGATAACGATAGGGTCTGCAATGCCACAGATCCTTGTAAATGGATGCATGCAAAGACATGGGCATTTACTTAGGAGCATGCAGTAGAAAGGCATCAGTGTTTATAAAGCATTCACATTGCTACTGTGGCCACTCAGTAGTTAAATAATTTATACGGTTGGAACATATTCTCTTCTACTCCTTCTTCTGGATGTTTAAACGTATACACAGTTTAAATGCAATGCTTTCACCACACTATGCCACTTATTCTACAAGAGCTTTATAGAGGCATTTTATATGATGTACTTGAATTGCCATTGCCTGGATACCTGTCTTTGGCCTTGCTAAATGCTTGCAGCACTGAGTGTTGATGTGATGGTTTTAATAAAAGAAATACTGGTGACTTAATGGCAAATTATATAATGCTCAAACAATATGACAAGTGGTAGGGGATAGAAATGATTTATTTTTATATCCTCCAAGGGGGTGTTAAATGCATTTTTTCAGCATTAACTGTCTTACATGTGTTACAATAGCACATAGGCAGGAATAAGCAAAATATACAGGGTAATAAGTTACAAATTGCTCCGTTCCATCAATAAGGCCATTGTGAGTGTTTTTATTTATTACAGGCTGTAAGGCATTTATTGTCCATTTTACAATGCTAAACGTGCCGAGCACAATTTCATTGGGAATCCCGCCAGCCACTCTGTGCTCCCCCAGTGCACTGCAATGTTGTTTATGGTTTTTTGAGTTAGGATTGAAAAATCTGAGAATATAAACAAATGCAGAATTTATTTGATTCCTGTATTTTTTATATCAAACTTTTCTAAAGGACAGTAAAAGGCCAAGCCCTTCTTTTAGAAAACAAACTGATAAGATGGAAATGCAAGACAATGAAATCATGAAAGTAGACGTAAACCCTAAATGGATGATATTTTGTTTACTACAGTCCTTTGTAACATAATCCACTGACAGGTTTTTCCTTCTTTTTAATATACAGTAAAACCTTGGTTTGAGAGTAACTTGGTCTGAGAGTGTTTTGCAAGACAAGCAAAAGTTTTTAAATAAATTTTGACTTGATATACAAGCGATGTCTTGATATAAAAGTAGCGTCATGTCACAACTGAGTATAAAACAGAACAGAGGCGCCTCTAAGTGTAGCAATATGGTTACATTTAATGAAGGTACTGTACAACATTTAGCAAGTCACATGGTTGATGATTAAAACAGGCACATCTAAGTATGCAGGCATCCAGGGTAAAGCTGTGTACATAGACCGTCCTCCGCACCACCATCACTGTCATCCCTTTCACGAGCACTTCAAGCCTCCCTTTTAAATCGCTGCACTGCAAGGTAGTCCTCCCGGTCACG
The DNA here is from genome assembly GCF_042186555.1 of Aquarana catesbeiana. Taxonomy (NCBI): domain Eukaryota; kingdom Metazoa; phylum Chordata; class Amphibia; order Anura; family Ranidae; genus Aquarana; species Aquarana catesbeiana. The sequence continues at coordinate 564,089,189 of NC_133328.1, forward strand.
ATTGCGGACCGGCAGTGGTGAGAACCAGCGGTGCGGAGGACGGTCTATGTGGACAGCTTTACCCCGGATGCCTACATACTTAGATGTGCCTCTTTTAAACCCTTCCCAACCAGCCGCCGCAGTTACGCTGCGGCAGGATGGCTCCCCTGCGTGAGCCGCCGTAGCTGTACGTCGGCTCTTTAAGACGCTATAGCAGGCGTGAGCGCCAACAGAGGTGCGCATGCACCCACGCAGCGTGCCTCCGCAGCCGATGCGGGTGCCTGGCAGGCGCGGCGCCCGCCGCGCACCCGCGATCACTTGTGACAGAGCGAGATCCAGGATCTGTGTGTGTAAACACACAAATCCCGGTTCTGTCAGGAGAGAGGAGACAGATCGTGTGTCCCTTCTAAGTAGGAAAAACGATCTCTCTCCTCCTCTAGTCATCCACATTCCGCCCACAGTTAGAATCACATCTAAGGAACACAGTTAACCCCTTGATCGCCCCCTAGTGTTAACCCCTTCCCTGCCAGTGACATTTATACTGTAATCAGTGGCTATTTTTAGCTCTGATTGCTGTATAAATGTCACTGGTCCCAAAAAAGTGTCAAAAGTGTCCGATGTGTCCATCGCAATGTTGCAGTCCTGATAAAAATCGCAGATCACCGCCATTACTAGTAAAAAAAAAATAATAATAAAAATGCCATAAATCTATCCCCTATTTTGTAGACACTATAACTTTTGCTCATACCAATCAATATACGCTTATTGCGATTTTTTTTTACCAAAAATATGTAGAAGAATACATATTGGCCTAAACTGAGGAAGAATTTCGTTTTTTTTTTTTTTTTTTTTTTTTTTTTAATTTGGGGATATTTATTACAGCAAAATGTACAAAATATTGTCTTTTTTTTAAAAATTGTCACTTTTTTGTGCAAAAAATAAAAAATTGCAGAGGTGATCAAATACCACCAAAAGAAAGCTCATTTGTGGGGAAAAAAGGACATAAATTTTGTTTGGGTACAACATCGCACAACCGTGCAATTGTCATTTAAAGCGACACAGTGCCGTATCGCAAAAAATGGCCTGGTCAGGAAGGGAGCAAATCCTTCCACGGCTGAAGTGGTTAATCATCAACCATGTGAGTGGCTAAATGTTGTACCGTCATTAAATGTAATCATATTGCTACACTTAGAGGCGCCTCTCTTCTCTTTTATACTCTGTATTTTGCTTCTAATCCTCTTGTGGAGGCTTCCATTTGTGGATGGACATTTTATGGTTACACAACCTATAACATTGCTATAATCTTTTTATATGGACTATAAACTGAAGGAATAAAGAATAAATGGTTGTGGAACGAATTATCTGAGTTTCCTTTATTTCTTATGGGAACATTCGCTTTGATATACAAGTGCTTTGGATTACAAGCATGTTTCCGGAATGAATTATGCTTGCTATCCAAGGTTTTACTGTATTACAATTGTAGCACCCTCTAGTGTGTGCTAGATGTAGGTTAGGTTTTTGTAATGTAGGTTTGTTTGCATACGTAAATTTAGTTATTGAATCTGGGTCAGGGTTCAGTGACTCGGGGCTGGATAACTCATCTGGCAGCTCTCTCTGGCACTTCCCCCTGGTCTGGAAGTTTGTAGAAACCTCCACAACTGGAGGGTGGGAGTAAGGAGGGGCTACCTGGAATATTTATGAGGGCCTTGGCCAATACCCAGTAAAGGACTGGCGGGGGGCAAGGTTCACCTCATAAATAGACATGAGTAATGCCAGCAAGGGCAGTTGGGTGGAAAATGGAGATGTATTGCTGTGGAGGCTGCTGGTGGCCCTTTGAGGGGGATGACCTTGGGCTGGGGCTTGGGTGCTGGAAGGATCCTGCCACAACACATGGAGGAAGCCCTTCCAGGAGGCATGGAAGCAAGTTAGAGGACTTGACGTGTGCAGTTCATTTTGTTCCGAATTAAAATTTGGACAATTTTTTTTTTTTTCGAAAAAAAGATTCTTTCGAATCAATTTTGAATTTGAATAGGAAAGAATAGAAAATAAAATAATACAAAAAAAATGAATAGAATAGAACAAATAGAACATAATAGAGACATTTGGATAGAATAAATTCGAATTAGAATAGAATAGAAAAGAATAGAATATAAAAAACAATAGAATAAAATGGAATAGAAAGCAGATAACCATCATCCAAAATTCGAATGCAATTCGAATCAATTCAAATTCAGGACAATTGAAATCGATTGGAATTCGGAAAATTCAAATAAACAAAATGAATTCCAAAAAAAACCTAAATTTATGTAAATAACAAATTAAATTTTTTTTTTGTTCTGCACATGTCTAGAGAGGACAGTGTGAGTAAGCAGCACTACTGGGGACTTACAAGGGGGGGGGGGGGCGGGGAATTGCCACATGTAGCCAGTTTTTCCCGAAGACAGCATTGTGCCAAGTCTTCGTCCCTTCCCTGGGAGATCTTCTGTAGAGTCAGTCAGGTGGGCTGGTGAGAGACAGTCTGGAGGACTGTGGAGGAAAATTAGCCTGAAGAGCTAATGAAAGGGGCTGCGGCCAGCTGGGTTGGCAGTGCCTGAAGAGGCGGTGCTGGGATCAGTAGCCACAGAAGGGAGACTGTAAGCTGATTCTACTACACAAGGGGCATTGAGTTCCTGCCTGCAAAGGGCTATTGCTAAATCCGACTGTGCCTTTCAGATCCATTGCAGTGATCCAGCTGGTGTCTGCAAGCAAGTAAAGTGCAGAAGCAGTGTCAAGGAAGCCGTATATAGATTGTGTATAGACTGTGTATAGGTAGATGTCCCTGAAGATATTGCCAGAGTTCAAGTGAGCATCCCATAATCTCCCATCCCCATCCAAGTTATTAACCCTCAATAAAGCACAAAAATTGTGGTGTGCCTGGCTGTGCAGGGTGGGGGTTCCCAGTTCATCTGCGGCTCCTTAGGGGATGCGCTACACAATTTTCATCTTTTTATTTGAATGATACAGATTTTCTCCAGTCTCTTTAACCACCAGCTGCCCGCCCACTGTCATATGACGGTGGGACAAGGCAGCTCTCATTCTGGGCGGACATCATATGACGTGATCGCCTTCCCGAGCCACTATGGGGCGCGCGTGCCCGCCGCGTCACTGGGGACCCGGTGGGCGTGCCCTGCGGCCACAATGTCCGCTGGGCACACGCGATTGCCCAGTAACTGAGCAGGACTGTGGATCTGTGTGTGTAAACACACAGATCCACGTCCTGTCAGAGGAGAGGAGAGCGATGGTGTGTCCCTTGTGCATCGGTCACCTCCCCCAGTCAGTCCCCCCACAGTTAGAATCACCTCCCTAGGACACACATTTAACCCCTCGATCACCCCCTAGTGTTAACCCCTTCCCTGCCAGTCACATTTACACAGTAATCAATGCATTTTTATAGCATGGATCGCTGTATAAATCCAAAAATGTGTCAAAAGTGTCCGATATGTCCGCCTCAATATCGCAGTCACAATAAAAATCGCAGATCTCCACCATGACTAGTAAAAAAAAAAAAAATAATAATAAAAATGCTATAAACCTATCCTCTATTTTGTAGGCTCTATAACTTTTGCGCAAACCAATCAATATACGCTTTTTTTTACCAAAAATATGTAGAAGAATACATATCGGTCTAAACTGAGGAAAAAATTTGTTTTAAAAAAAAAAAAAGAATTGGATATTTATTATAGCAAAAAGTAAAAAATATTGTGTTTTTTCAAACTTGTCCCTATTCTTTTGTATATAGCGCAATAAATAAAAACTGCAGAGGTGATCAAATACCACCAAAAGCTCTATTTGTGGGGAAAAAATGATAAAAATTTCATTATGGTGCAATGTTGCATGACCGCGCAATTATCATTCAAAGTGCGACAGCGCTGAAAGCTGAAAGATGGCCTGGGCAGGAAGGGGGTGAATGTGCCCTGTATTGAGGTGGTTAAACCACTTCCTTTCTACATTCGCTCACTCCAGCGTCGCCAGCATCTTATTGCTCTGGACTAGCTTCCTGATAGTGACAATGGTGGTGCATGTCTGTGCAATGTATGTTGGCCCAACTGTTTGTAATCTTCATTAGCATCGTTGATAACTGTCCTGGATTTGCAGTCTTGCATCTTGGTTCTCTGCCCCAATGGTGTTGTGTCCTGGGCTGTGTTCTAGGCTCACAGTATTAACTAGGGATGAGTAGGGATGAGCTGAACACCCCCTGTTCGGTTCGCACCAGAACTTGCGAACAGGCAAAAAATTTGTTCGAACGCGCGAACACCGTTAAAGTCTATGGGACACGAACATGAATAATCAAAAGTGCTAATTTTAAAGGCTTATATGCAAGTTATTGCCATAAAAAGTGTTTGGGGACCTGGGTCCTGCCCCAGGGGACATGGATCAATGCAAAAAAAAAGTTTTAAAAATGGCCGTTTTTTCGGGAGCAGTGATTTTAATAATGCTTAAAGTGAAACAATAAAAGTGTAATATCCCTTTAAATTTCGTACCTGGGGGTGTCTATAGTATGCCTGTAAAGGGGCACATGTTTCCCATGTTTAGAACAGTCTGACAGCAAAATGACATTTCAAAGGAAAAAAAGTCATTTAAAACTACTCGCAGCTATTAATGAATTGCCGGTCCGACAATACACATAAAAATTCATTGATAAAAACGGCATGGGAATTCCCCACAGGGGAACCCCAAACAAAATTTTTTTTAAAAAAATGACGTGGGGGGGTCCCCCTAAATTCCATACCAGGCCCTTCAGGTCTGGTTTGGATTTTAAGGGGAACCCCGCGCCAAAATTAAAAAAAAAATGGCGTGGGGTCCCCCTAAAAATCCATACCAGACCCTTATCCGAGCATGCAACCTGGCAGGCCGCAGGAAAAGAGGGGGGGGACCAGAGAGAGCGCCCCCCCTCCTGAACCCTACCAGGCCACATGCCCTCAACATTGGGAGGGTGCTCTGGGGTAGCCCCCCAAAACACCTTGTCCCCATGTTGATGAGGACAAGGGCCTCATCCCCACAACCCTTGGACAGTGGTTGTGGGGGTCTGCGGGCGGGGGGCTTATCAGAATCTGGAAGCCCCCTTTAACAAGGGGACCCCCAGATCCCGGCACTCCCCCCTGTGTGAAATGGTAAGGGAGTACCCCTACCATTTCACTAAAAAAGTGTCAAAAATGTTAAAAATGACAAGAGACAGTTTTTGACAATTCCTTTATTTAAATGCTTCTTCTTTCTTCTATCTTCTATCTTCCTTTGGTTTCTTCCTTTATCTTCTTCTTCTTCTGGTTCTTCTGGTTCTTCCTCTGGTGTTCTCGTCCGGCATCTTCCTCTGCGGCGTCGGCGTCTTCTTCCATTCTTCTCCTCGGGCCGCTCCGCATCCATGATGGCATGGAGGGAGGCTCCCGCTGTGTGACGCTTCTCTCTTCATCTTCTTCTCTTCATCTTCTTCTCTTCATCTTCTTGTCTTCATCTTCTTTTCGGGCCGCTCCGCATCCATAAATGGCATGGAGGGAGGCTCCCGCTGTGTGACGCTTCTCCTTCTTTGATGGTTCTTAAATAACGGGAGGGGCGGGGCCACCCGGTGACCCCGCCCCCCTCTGACGCACAGGGACTTGACGGGTCTTCCCTGTGGTATTCCCCGTGACGTCTGAGGGGGGCACGGTCACCTGTTACGTAACCCTGCCCCCTTTCTGACGTCACGGGGAATGCCACAGGGAAGTCCCCGTCAAGTCCCCGTGCGTCAGAGGGGGCGGGGTCACCTGGTGGCTGCGCCCCCCCGTTATTTAAGAACCGTTAGATGAGGAGAAGCGTCACACAGCGGGAGCCTCCCTCCATGCCATCATGGATGCGGAGCGGCCCGAAAAGAAGATGAAGAGAAGAAGATGAAGAGAGAAGCGTCACACAGCGGGAGCCTCCCTCCATGCCATCATGGATGCGGAGCGGGCCGAGGTGAAGAAGGGAAGAAGACGTCGACGCCGCAGAGGAAGATGCCGAACGAGAACACCGGAGGAAGAATCAGAAGAACCAGAAGAAGAAGAACATGGAGGAAGAAACTGAAGGAAGATAGAAGATAGAAGAAAGAAGAAACATTTAAATAAGGAAATTGTCAAAAACTGTCTCTTGTCATTTTTAACATTTTTGACACTTTTTTTGTGAAATGGTAGGGTACCCCCTTACCCTTTCACACAGGGGGGAGGGCTGGGATCTGGGGGTCCCCTTGTTAAAGGGGGCTTCCAGATTCCGATAATCTGATAATCCGATAATCCCTAGGGATGAGCATCGAGTTCAAGTTGAACTCATGTTTGACTCGAACATCGGCTGTTCGCCAGTTCGCCGAACAGCGAACAATTTGGGGTGTTCACGGCAAATTCGAAAGCCGCGGAACACCCTTTAAAAGTCTATGGGAGAAATCAAAAGTGCTAATTTTAAAGGCTTATATGCATGGTATTGTCATAAAGTGTTTGGGGACCTGGGTCCTGCCCCAGGGGACATGGATCAATGCAAAAAAAAGTTTTAAAAACGGCCGTTTTTTCGGGAGCAGTGATTTTAATAATGCTTAACCACTTCAATACCAGGCACTTAGACACCTTCCCGCCCAGACCAATTTTCAGCTTTCAGCGCTGTCGCAATTTGAATGACAATTGCGCGGTCATACAACACTGTACTCAATCAAATTTGTTATCATTTTGTTCCCACAAATAGAGCTTTCTTTTGGTGGTATTTGATCACCTCTGAGGTTTTTATTTTTTGCGCAACAAATAAAAAAAGACCGAAAATTTCGAAAAAAAAACAAGTTTTTCTTTGTTTCTGTTAAAATTTTTTGTAAATAAGTACGTTTTCTCCTTCAATGATGGGCACTGATATGGCTGCACTGACGGGCACTGATACGGCGGCACTGATGGGCACCGATGAGGTGGCACCAATGAGGTGGCACTGATGAGGTGGCACTGATGGGCACTGATGATGGGCACTAATAGGTGGCACTGATGGGCACTGATAGGTGGCACTGATGGACACTGATAGGTGGCACTGGTATGCGGCACTGATGGGCACTCATAGGTGGCACCGATGGGCACTCATAGGCGGCACTGATGGGCACTCGTAGGTGGCATTGATTGGTACATATGGGTGGCACTGATGGGTACTTATGGGTGGCACTGATGTGTGGCACTGATGGGCACTGATAGGTGGGCACTGATGGGCACTGATGGGCACAGATGGGCACTGACAGGTGGCACCGATGGGCATTGACAGGTGGCACTGATAAAACATATTGGGGGCATTGCTGGGCAGATCTGGAACATAATGGTGCCAATCAGTGCCCATTTGTGGGCACTGATTGGCACAGATTGGGCACATTGGGCACATGTGGATGGCCATGGGGTACATACCTGGCCATCCACATGCCCCTTCCCTGGTGGTCCTAGTGGCGATCCCTGGTGGTCCAGTGTGGTGATCTGAGGGGGGCTACGCTGATAAACAATCAGCACAGACCCCCCGTCAGGAGAACCGCCGATCGGCTCTCCTCTACTCGCGTCTGTCAGACGCGAGTGAGGAAAAGACGATCAACGGCTCTTCCAATTGACAGCGTGATCAGCCGTAATTGGACACGGCTGATCACTTGGTAAAGAGCCTCCGTCGGAGGCTCTTTACCAAGATCGGTGGAGCGGTGTGTCAGGCTGACACACCGCTCCACCGATCGCCACGATGCATGCCCCCGGGGCACGGGGCGGCATGTTATCCTGCTGGATGTCATATGACGCCCAGTCAGGATAACTGAACCACCGCCCGGCCGTCATCTGCTATGGGCCGGGCGGGAAGTTGTTAAAGTCAAACAATAAAAGTGTAATATTCCTTTAAATTTCGTACCTGGGGGGTGTCTATAGTATGCCTGTAAAGGGGCGCATGTTTCCCGTGTTTAGAACAGTCTGACAGCAAAATGACATTTCAAAGGAAAAAAAGTCATTTAAAACTACTCGCAGCTGTTAATGAATTGCCGGTCCGACAATACACATAAAAGTTCATTGATAAAAACTGCATGGGATTTCCCCACAGGGGAACCCCGAAGCAAAATAAAAAAAAAAACTGGCGTGGGGGTCCCCCTATATTCCATACCAGGTCCTTCAGGTCTGGTATGGATATTAAGGGGAACCCCGCGCCAAAATAAAAAAAAAAAATGACGTAGGGGTCCCCCTCAAAATTCGTACCGGACCCTTCAGGTCTGGTATGGATTTTAAGGAGAACCCCGAACCAAAATTTTTTAAAAAATTGGCGTGGGGACCCCCCAAAAATCCATACCAGACCCTTATCCGAGCACTCAACCTGGCAGGCCGCAGGAAAAGAGGGGTGACGAGAAAGTGCCCCCCCCTCCTGAACCGTACCAGGCCACATGCCCTCAATATTGGGAGGGTGCTTTGGGGTAGCTCACCAAAACACCTTGTCCCCATGTTGATGAGGACAAGGGCCTCATCCCCACAACCCTTGGCCGGTGGTTGTGGGGGTCTGCGGGCGGGGGGCTTATCGAAATCTGGAAGCCCCCTTTAACAAGGGGACCCCCAGATCCCGCCCCTCTGTGTGAAATGGTAAGGGGGTACAAAAGTACTCCTACCATTTCACAAAAAAACAGTTTTTGACAATTCCTTTATTTAAAGTCTTCTTTTTCCATCTTCTATCTTCTTTCTTCTTTCTTCTATCTTCCTTCGTTTTTTTCCTCCATCTTCTTCTTCCTCCGATCCTCTGCTTCTTTCTCCGGTGTTCTCGTCCGGCATCTCCCTACGCGTCATCTTCTTCTCTTCATCTTCTTCTCTTTGTCTTCTTATCTTCATCCTCTTCTCTTCATCTTCTTTTCGGCCCGCTCCGCATCCATGATTGGATGGGAGGCTCCCGCTGTGTGACGCTTCTCTCTTCATCTTTTTCTCTTCATCTTTTTCTCTTCATCTTCTTCTCTTCATCTTCTTCTCTTCATCTTCTTGTCTCCTTTGTGAGATGGCTGAGGCTCAACAGCTTTACCTTTCACTCTCTCTCTCTCTGCTGTGAGTGCCTGGTCTTGGGTGAAAAAACTGACTGCTGACAGAACACCAGAAAGGTACAAGAGCTGCCTTTTTATTTTGGGGAACCCATTAGAGGGCACCCTGTTAGTCAGGACAACACGGGTGTGCATGTCCCTATAAATCAATGGTGCAAATAAAATAATCAGCAAATTACAAATCTAACTCATAAAGTTCATATGATATAAGTAAATAAGTGTAAAAATACACAATTTATGTATAAAGACAGTCCCACTTTTTGCCTAGTGATATAGTGCCCGCAGTGGCAATATATTAAAAATGTTTTCAGTGCTCAGGTGCTCATGAAAAGCCTCTTACTGGGCACTGAGAACTCAACCATGGGAGATCGACTGTGCGTTTTAATAATGACCGATCAAAAACTTGACTGGCTGGCTCCAAACAGTATCCCCATAAAGATGTCCGATCAGGGCATTTGGTATTAGATCTCACACACATTTTAGCCATCAGAGAATAAAACACAGAAGAAGCCTCATAGTGTAGTACATTTTAAAACCAATTTAATGTAAGGATATTAAACTGACATAACAAAAAAAAGTACAGGGGGTGGGGGGGGGGGGCCTGTAGAAAGAGTTAAGGGTGGACCAAGCCGCTTAATTTTAGGAGTTTATTGAACAAAATATGACAAAATATTACAAATGACTGGATAGCCCACCACCAACACCTGGACTGTATTAAAAATTGAAAGGACAACATTGTCAGTGTGAATAGCAGCTGCATCATGCTAAATATCAAGCATACACCATTAACACACAGTATTTTGGACATCTGGGGTCAAAGGTAGGTGAATACGTTTCATTGAGATCCTGGTGACAAGCACCATCTGGAAACATGAAAAAGTTCCTACCACTAGTAACCACCAGAACCCCCTGGACATGGAGTCTGTGTGAACAAGATGACCTGAGCACCAAGCAGTAGTCTACACCCTGGGTCCTGATGTAATAAGGTAAACAAATAGAAGGTAGGCCTGCTGATCAAACGTCACTGATGATGTAAATGAAATGTGAACCGTGGAGTATCAATTCCTTAGGGCTGTTGAAAACAGATCAGGCCAATAATCCAGAGTGGGCTCAGGTTAATAAATTAGGCAGGTATACCAGATAGTGCATAGGCAGGACATAGATTAAGCACTAAATAGGCTAATAAACAGTCATGGACCAGCTCACAAACCATAAACAGGATGATCCAAAAACAAAGGGTTTCCTGGATGTCCCAGTTGGAGTCTGCCTAATGGTAGACAGCTCGCAGCAAACAGACTTGGTCATCCATTTGGTTCAAATCCTGTTCCCGGAGTTATGGAGCGAGAACCTCACAGGTCCAGTTGTGGTTGCGCCGCAGTACTATGATGCTGTATCAGCTTGTTGTTCTGTTAGCCCTCACCAAGATGGCTCCCTCTGTCCTCATGAATTACAAAGTGCTTGCACACGCATTGTGAGCTGCATCATCCATGGCGTCATCCCCTAACTAGGCATCATCAAGGAAGGAGGCCCTTTGATGATGCAACCTCAGGTTGTCAAGGAGTATTCTAAACTCTAAGGAGATATCTTAGCCAAGCACAGGGTTATAACCGATGTCCAATTGCAGCCTGTATACACATAAGAATATGACCCTGGAAAGCCCATGGTCAAGCCTGGGAAGCACTAGGTTACAGTTGTATGATTTGTTCCACCTTAAACACAAGTAGTGCAAAAACAGGTGCTCAGATTTTGGAGCTACTAGTTTGTGACCATTACATAAGACGCCTGTTGACATACAGAGCCACATTAGGCATATAGACCCCCTGAGTGTAAATGAGCTGGTATCTCTTGTAGAGTAACATATCAGGGCTGGTAACCCCTGGAAACTAAATAACATCAACCTCTGGTAAGACTTTTCCTTTTTATCAAAGGGGTAAACAATCTCGTAAGGAGGAGATGAGACACCAGTGAGTGCCAGAAATGGGCAGTCTCCTAACCCAAGAGGTGTCTCGTCTTTGACACAGCATATTAAATGCTGGCAGCACCAAGGACTGGTATCTGTGGCTACCAATTGCCCTATAATACATGAGCCTGTGAAATATGACCTGGGAAGGTATATGGCACTATTTGTCAAGCCTATTCTTGCAGCACACATAGGAACTGCTATTCGAAGGTAACATAAGGTACATTTGGCTCAGAGTGTATGGGAGTTCTTGGTATATAAGGCAATACCAAAAAAAAATCATCCTGCTGTGCTCGCAGTTGAGATAGCTGGTGGAACCGTACAGCTTGTCATAGTGGAACCGTACAGCTTGTCATAGTGGAACCGTACAGCTTGTCATAGTGGAACCGTACAGCTTGTCATAGATGTGGTTAAGAACTTGGTACACAGTGTAATACTAGGTTGTGATTTTCAATGGTTTGGGAGTTGTATGGGATAAAACTGTTCTGAAAGTGTGCCTGAAGTAAATGATCATACTATTTTACCTGAACTTGATGGGAATGGTGGTAACTCTGTATTAGGGGTACCTGGCAACTTCCTATTAGTGGTCATGGTTGGGGAAATGGCCTCAGTGGCATATTTAAAGCTTATGAAAACCCACAAGCAAACAAATAATATGTTGCAATTTACCAATCCTTAAAGTGGACCTTCAGTCATTTTTTCAACTTTCCATCTATTAAATCTTCTGCCCTTGTTGTTTTAACTTTGGATATTAAAATATTTTATTTTCTGCCAGTAAATACCTTCTACAGCCCACCTCCTGTTTCTTGTCTGGTCATTAGCCTAGGCTTATGACATCATGCACATCTCTCTCTCTCTCTCTCTCTCTCTCTCTCTCTCTCTCTCTCTCTCTCTCTCTCTCGTGAGAGTTTGCCAGGAAAGGGGGGGTGGAGTCATAAGAGGGCCAATGAGAGCTGCAGAGCTGCAGGTGTGCCTCTGTGTGTCTGTGTAAATCCAGGGAGTGAACAGGCAGCAGCTTCAGCTGCCCACAGTTAAAATGGTTGCAGCCAGACTCAGTGGAGGGAGATTTCTGCAGCATATTTGGCAAGTACAGAATCACAGTATATATAGAATAATATGCAAAGTGGCTGGAGTGAAGCTTCAGAATGCCAAATATATTTTTACTACAAATTATGTGAGCAGACCACAGTTCCTCTTTAAATACAGTGGCTGCACTTGTTTTCACTTTTAGGCTTGTTTTTCTTTTTTACCTGCTGATCTGGTCAGTAAGTCTGTTTTTCTTCCTCTAACCGATCAAGCTGCCCAGCAAAAGTGGCAGTTAGAGGGTTGAGGCAAACCATTTAACACTGACAGGGCCAATGGTGATTTATGTAAAACTTTTATCCAAAAAGGAAAAAAACTGTTGTGTAACTGCCTAAAATTTATTATCTGGAGTTCAACTTCAAAGTGATTATAAAAGGAAAAAAAAATAACAAACATCTCGATACTTACCTGCTCTGTGCAATGGAACTGCACAGAGCAGCTCTGAACTTCCTCTTCTCTGGTCCCCCTCCTGGTCCCTCCTCCCTCTCCAGTACCCGCATGGGAACACCCACTTCCCTGAGCCCTGCCACTGAGTCCATTGACACAGACAGTGGGACTAAGCCCTGCCCCCGCCCCGCCCCCTGCTCCCTCATTAATGGCTTTGATTGACAGCAGTGTAAGCCAATGGTTCCCGGTGCCACAGCAAAGCCAGTGAGACACAGAAGTTAGGGAAGAGAACAACTGCAGACATGCACAGCGCTGGATCGAATGAGGGTACGAGTAAGTAAAAGGGGGGAGGAGGGGGGATGAACAGCCAAAACTGATGCCTAAACATTTTTTACCTTTGAAAACACATCAGATCTCAATGGGGAAAAAAATCATGCTGGATATCTATACGGATATGGACTTGGTAATGTGTTAGGAACGAAAGGATGCCACATCGCTTGATGGAAATGAAAATTATCAACCTACAGGGGGCTGAATTCAAAGACACCTGAAAATCAAAGTGAAAAAATGATGCAGCAGGCTTGTCCATTTTGCTGAAACTTTATTGCAGCAACTCAAAATGGTACTCAGTAGTTTGTATAGCCCCCTTGTGCTTGTATGCATGCCTGACAAGACAGATGGTGTCCTGGGGTATTTCTTCCCAGATCTGGACCAGGGCATCACTGAGCTCCTGAACAGACTGAGGTGCAACCTGGAGGCATCGGATGGACCGAAACATAATGTCCCAGAGGTGTTCTATTGGATTTAGGTCTGGCAAGCGTGGGGGCCATTCAATTGTATCAATTCCTTCATCCTCCAGGGACTGGCTGTCGACTCTCACCACATGAGGTCGGGCATTGTCGTGAACCAGGAGGAACCAAGGACCCACTGCACCAGCGTAGGGTCTGACAATGGGTCCAAGGATTTAATCCTGATACCTAATGGCAGTCAGCGTGCCATTGTCTAGCCTGTAGAGGTCTGTGCATCCCTCCATGGATATGCCTCCCCAGACCATCACTGATCCACCACCAAACCAGTCATACTGAACGATGTTACAGGCAGCATAACGTTCTCCAGACCCTTTCACGTTTGTCACAAGTGCTAAGAGTGAACATTCTCTCATCTGCGAAAAGCACAGAGCACCAGTGGTGCACCTGCCAATTCTGGTGTTCAATGGAAAATGCCAATCAAACTCCATGGTGCCTGGCAGTCAGCACAGGGCCCACTAGAGGGTGTCAGGCCCTCAGGCCACCCTCATGAATTCTGTTTCTGATTGTTTGGTCAGAGACATTTACACCAGTGGCCTGCTGGAGGTCATTTTGTAGGGCTCTGGCAGTGCTCATCCTGTTTCTCCTTGCATAAAGGACCAGATACCGTTCCAGCCGATGGGTTAAGAACCTTCTACAGCCCTGTCCAGCTCTTCTAGAGTAACATTCTGTCTCCTGGAATCTCCTCCATGCTCTTGAGACTGTGCTGGGAAACACAGCAAACCTTCTGGCAATGGCATGTATTGATGTGCCATCCTAGAGGAGTTGGATTGCCTGTGCAACCTCTATAGGGTCCAAGTATCACCTCATGCTACCAGTAGTGACACTGACCCTAGCCAAATGCAAAACTAGTGAAAAACAGTCAGAAAAGATGAGTAGGGAAAAAAAATGTTAGTGGGCTCCCCCTGTAAAACCATTCCTGTTTTGGAGGTCGTCTCTTTGTTGCCCATCTAGTGCACCTGTTGTTAATTTCATTAACACCAAAGCAGCTGAAACTGATTAACAACACCATCTGCTACTTAACTGACCAGATCAATACCCCAGGAGTTTAATTTACTTGATGCTATACTCTGATTAAAAAGTGTTCCTTTAATTCTTTTGAGCAGTGCACATTATTTGGGATTATTTTATCTGCCTATAGTTCAGGTTTATTCTGATAAAAGTAGCTCTGGACTGGAAGGGTTACCTACAGTCTTCTATTACAGTATTCACAGAATCCTGTCACAAAACATTGCAGATTAATGAAAGAAAAAGCTGAGAAGTGTTCCTTATAAATTCTTCTTAGGTGTAGTTAGGCTCATCCACTATCTCACTCACAGCCAACAGACCATCGGATTACACTGAGATGAGTAAATTGCAATACATTGACTAAAGTATGAGAGGAGAAAGGTGTGTTTGGCTGGCAAACCTATATTCCAGTGATCATGCTGTTAGCTGATTTAAAGTGGAACTTCACCCTAAAAAGGGAAGTTACACTTTAACACCTCCTTCCCCCCTTCTCTCCCACTTTTGGAGGTTTGGGTTTTTTTGGGGAGTTTTAGCAGGTACCCACTCCCATTGCCCAGGTGATCGGAGCAGAGGTTCTCTGCCCCCCCAACCTTCTTGGATGTCATAGGTCCCTGAAGGCTGCGGTACCATTCATACAGCACAGCGTGGCTCGTGCATGCGCAGTGAGAAGCCGGCTGTGAAGCCTTAAGGGGTTACAACCAGCGACCCTTAGTAAACCTGCAAGGGACCTGAAGACTGGCAAAGAACTGGCCCATATGAAGATAGAGCTGGATCCCTGGACAGGTAAGTGTCCTGTTTGAAAAAAGACAGTAGCTACAGCTGACTCTATGAGCAACATAGCCTCATCACGCACCCTGTTGTTTTCCCCATTCCCCCCCAACTGATGCACCCAGGGCCACTATTAGAAATCATGAGGCCCTGTACAGATTACCTGGCAAGGCACCTCCCCACACCCTCTTGGGCACCCAGAAAAGAACTGCATGCAAATGGCTTCACGCACAAAGCTAACATTGTGAGGGTGTTAAAACTTAAGCCTATGCACAGAGTGCAGGAATCAGAAATATGTAATGTACAGTGTGCAGGTGTCAGGTGTATATAATGTACATAGTGCAGGTGTCAAGTGTATGTAATGTACAAATTACAGAGCAGGTATCAGGAGTGCATAACGAGAAGGCTCACATTGCCGCGACTTCAAAGCCGATATCCCAGCACGACTTGCATACAAATTCTTTAACAGAAGGCAATGCAAGTCGTGCTGAAAACACACCAAAAGTAGTGCAGGAACCTTTTCCTAAGTCGAAGCAACTCAAGTTGCTCCTATTAGAACGGTCCCATTGCACTTAATGGGCCGCGACTCTCAAAGTCAGAGCACATTTTGCACCAGTGTGAACCGGGCCTAAGCAGTGCATAGCATAATGTACAGAGTGCAGGGGTCAGGTGTGTGACAAGCCTATCAGTAACTCTTAAGTCCGGCGACCAATCTTTTTTTTTTTTTAGGTAATTGAGACACATTGCTAATCCCAAAATAATACTCACAGTTTGGGTGTAATATTTCTGCCTCTGTCTGCTTTCGTACTGAAAAATAACTTAAAAAATGTGATGCTGGCTGTTTCCATCTTGCTTGTGGGCATGTGAAGCCCACAAGCATTGATTTCCTGGATGTGGTGAATGCTGTTCATTCACAGCTTGTTCACACGCATGATCATTGTTTCCGCACCGAATCTTGGGAAGCCTGACACTAAGCTCCCAGGAGACAGTGTGGCGCCAGGGAAAGGCAATAAACACGCCTACTCCCATGGGAGGAGAGACAGGAAGTGCCACAATAAAGTACAATATAAAGGTAATTACAGCGATAAAAAAAATGTTCGTGCGGCATTTGAACATCTATGTAATTAACTGAAGGGGGTAAGAATAAGTTAAAAATTTGAGTGGAACCCCGCTTAATGCACCTAAGGTGGGCACCTGTTCTGTCTCACCATTGGCTCTTTCCTAAGGGGGCAGTCCTTAGACTAGGTTGACAAACTGGATACTACAGTACATACTGCCTTGTCTCTGAAAGAAAGAGACAGCATGATGAGCCATTAATAGACAGTGTGACAAACAATTTTTATAAAGATGGAAAGCACATTTTATAAAAGAAAAACAAATTCTTGATAGTCCAGCAAGGAGATATGATCTTCAATCCTGACCAATGTTTAGCTTTATTTTTCTAAATAAAATGTAGAAGCTCCTGCTGTGCTGTGATTTGGCTGATGTTACGAAGGAACTGAAGACACAAATCTGTCTGCAAGATGCAGCCATGTCTACAGAATGGTTTTTGCGAATTAACTTTAAAACCTGACTCCATCCATGGATATCGAGGGCACCTGACAACCATGCCTGTGCTTAAACTAAGTCTGAAAACTCAATGGAGGGCCATCCACTAATTAAATAAAATTTTCTAAAGTGCTGCTGCTCAACTGTTTTTCTGACCCTCATTACATAATTAAAGACCTTGGAAAGTAAGGGGATAAATATATGGCTTATTCATGCGTTAGATGTTCTAGTTTGAATATTTTAATTGCTTTGCATTTTAGTGTACGTAAAATAACTGCAAGCCAAGCTTTTATGCACTCCTAAGTAGGCAAACATATTTGTATTGAAAATCCCAGTTTGCACCACATCCAAACAAGCATGAAAATCCAGTATGTTTCCTCTCTTAATCTACCCCTTAACAAATGAAAAGTAATTTCCAGGTATAACGTGTCAATTCCCCTCCATAAGGACCATGCATGATATTTGCACTGGCCTGCCAAAAAGTCTTGCGTATTTGCAATTTACCATCCTCCTGTGCATAGATGGAAAGGGGTCATATGAAAAATATAAGAGTTCACCTTGCTATAAGCCTAGGAAAGTGCTAACTTTTGTAATTACTCACATAGTTTGGATATATAATAAGTTTGATAACCTCTTTTTGTAATTTTCTTGAAATAAAGAATCCAGAAGATAGGATTAATAAAGCAACAAAAAGGGCGCTAGCTCTCAGCCTTTGCCCTCTAAGACCCACTGAGGGTCCCTTTCTACGTTACTTCATACACGTTACTATGTAGTATTATTTATGATAACATTTGTTGTGTTAAAGCATATTTAAAACAAAAATATAATGTATTGCATCTTACCAGTCCTTAGATGTGGTGGTTGCATTCCTTTACATTTTTCAGGTTAATGACATTTTCAGTAAGTTGCCAGAAAGGCAGCATCCTTGTCTCTTCCTGTAAGCTGAATGGAAGACACACATATCCTTATCTCTATTATGTAAGAAAGTTTCATAAATCTACCATGTACTGGAGATGAACAAAGGCAGACATGTTTGAAGTCTAGCCTGTGATTATTTTTTTGTGTTGCATTGTTGCTTCAACAAGAACACATTTAGTTTTTTTTCTTTTCTTTGCCTTTGTTTTTTGCCCTGTTGTCCTAATAAGAACATGCTTTCTTTCTCCTTCTTAGTCAGGCAATTATGTCATTTTTGCTCTATTAGCAATGTATTTAGGTATTTGTAATTTTATACTTTTCCACATTGATAGTTTTTTTTAACACATTTTAAGGAATGCTTGTATTTCCTTGTATTGTCTAGTTTTTAGCCATGAAAAAGGAGGAGTGCTGAGCCTCCAAAACGCATAGGCTGTAATAAAAAATATTTTATAAAAAGGTCTGTACAAGCTGGTGTGGCGCTCCTATGCTTTCAAAACTTCAATGAAGTCTACTGTAGTCTGTGACAACCATGGCTAACCCCATAGACACAGCATGTGCATTGTGGTGCACTGCAGTGCAAGTACACCAGCACCTATTGTACTGTGCCTCTCAAAATAAATTATTTCACCACAAAAAATACAGTGCAGTGCTGTATGTTGAGGTAACCCATGGTAAAATGTGCACTTTAACTGCATGTTACAGCAAGTAAAACTGTGAAAAGACTTAACAGTTTGATTAGCAAGGGAAGGATTGTGTTCTAAAATAGCTCATATTTAAAGTACTTGATAGTCTAGGAAGGCATGTAGCCCCTAAGTTAGGGAATGATCTTCCTCCTAAAAGAGCAAAATACCTTCAGTGGAAATACATTTTATTTAAGTTCTTCTGCAAGCCTAACAACTAGGAAAAGCGCTTCGACTTTCTAATCCCTAATGAAATATAATAAAGATATGATATAACTTCAAGGATCAATTCAAATGAGTTTACCCAGTATGGAATATGTTTCAGTCCCAGATTTTAAAGCACACAAACTAGTTATGCATATTCTGGAAGGTTGGTACATGACCACCAGATCAACTTTCAGCTTTACTTTTTTAGTTTTTTTTAATACTTAGTTTTTGATTTGGTCCACTGTTGCCTTCTCTGTCGCCATGACAGCAAAGGATAGTATATATGTATACATATGTGTAATGAGACTAAATGCAGCCAAACAATGTATTAAAGTTGGATCCAGAAAAGACACAGTGAATGAAAATTTTGTACCGACTCCAGGAATTAGGTTAGGTAAGGAAGCAACACCCATACAGCTGCCACATAAGGGGCTTAAAACTCCAGATGGTGGGGATCTAAGCAAGATGAGTTGTAGCCACACAGAAGTGTCTGAAGCGGGGGTCTTCTTGTTCTAAAAGTGGAGAGCCTCTTTAATGAACATCTGTTGCTATTTAAATACGACAAGAATCCCTTTAGTGCTTCTCTCCGGTATCTTGCACAAATTACTCAATTTAATCCAGCCATCTGGTTCTTTTCATCACAAACTATTGCTACATTTGTTATATATAACAATGTAAATTTAAATATAGGGCTCACCCACCCCAAAGAGACCACAGAGAGATATCCAGAATAGAAGATAAGAAAAAAAAAAACACTAGCAACAGGAAATTAAAAATTCCAAGCCTGTTCTGTCATAATAATATCAAATCAGAATAAATTGGAAAGTTGCAATTCTATTCTTTTTTGCTAACATCAAATCATCAATGTGCCTCTCAAAATTGCCCATTTCCCATTCTTATTCTGTCATTACAAAGTGAACTTATAATTTTTTGCTTACTTTCTTTTAATGTGGTACACCGGGCAAAGATGGTGGCTCTTTGTACTAACAAAACCAGCACATAAATCAAGTTAAAACTAAAGTGTTTATGTATATGTCCAGGTCCGGATGGTCCATAATGGCTTGAAGCATTTGGTGTGGAGTTGCCTGCACAAAGCAATAATATGCATCCTATATAGTCCAACATATGACTCCTGCTGCTGTCTCAGTCAATGAGGAGGGAGGGTCCCTGGAGTTTTCCATGCATGAAGGTAAAAAACCTTGAGCCTTTACAACCACTTTAACTTTTCAGGTTACATGAGTTAGTCAGTACTGTAATATTGATGTAATTTGTATTGCCAAGGGTGTGACAGGCACCAATATATTGTAAAATCAGCAGCAGAGCACAAAAGGGAACAGTAAAAAGTATTTGAGCTTTGCAGGCAGTACAAGTGCTGAGGGGAAATCATGGCAGGAAAGGTGCCCACTGGGGCACAGCCATGGAGATTAGTGGACTGGGTTCCTTAGCATCTTATACCACTGGGTAGCATAGTATCTCTGGTATCACTTTCTGGTTTTAATCCCTGTATGAATAGTTAGGTAGCATGATTGGTGAAAGTCCCCAGTCACAAATGTCTGCAACAACATAACTCCTCAATACATCCCTGTACACATAATTATAATTGTGCCTTTATTAGACAATTTTTATTGCTGTTTGTGTTGCTGTATTTTGCTGTTATTTCTGTGTGATTTTTAACTTTTACAAGAAAATGTAGAATGCTGCAAGTGGTGTCCATATGTTTTTCAATTGAATGGCTTATTCAGCAACAGTTTATTTTGGTCTCTCACTTTCTTGGCTTCAAGCTGCTTTCTATGACAATTAAGAGAGATCCTATAATACACAAAATAAATATAGCTGTCGTAACAGGTTACTGTTTAAAAAGGCTTAAAATAACTCTGTAAATGTAACTTAATATTATTGTAGCAATGAATGTATAAAACAAGCAGAAGTTTGCTCAGATTCATCTTTTGAAGGTCTAAAAAAGTAATGACCCATCTCTAAATTCTAATACAGAGTTGGTGTGCTTCCATCTGTGCTAGCAATGTTGTGATAATAATAATTGGGCACTGTAGAATTTAGGTTGGCTTGATGATCAGGCAGAACAGGGCTACCCACTGGCTTTGATGTAGGATGGAGGGTTACACCAGAGCCAAATTCCCACAGACTGGAAAAAAAAAAGCTCTGTGGGTGTCAGTGTGTATCCAGTGGAACTAGAGAAAAATGTGTATCTAAGTTTGCCTAATTTTGGTTTGAGCTTTGAGTTACCCCTTTCCACATCTGTACTACCGGGCAACCACCACCACAGCTTCCCTTACGCAGTGACAAATAGAGACCCCTGTTTGATAAGGGTATGCTTTTTTCATGCTCTATGCCTAGCACTCCCTTAAATTTACTTGTTTGTGAGAGACTTTCTAAGAGAGCCACTCCCAATTATAATCACTACCAAAGCAATACAATGTGACCTGGATATCTACAGAATAGAAGCAGATACATAACCCATATAGTTGCTAAAATTTTTGAAATACATGTGCTTAGCTCAGCCGAAATTGTTCTTTTCTCTTGTACCCTGGCCTGAGAGCAAACATTTTTATTACGTTTGTTAGCCAGAGAAATGTATTTTGCAGGTTCCTCTGATTCTGGTTCTACATTGCTACTAAAGTCATAACTTTTTAGACTTTGGGGGTTAACTGTAACCCCAATAACCTGTACCAGGCAGAGACTGAGTAGACACTCCTTCCCAACACTCCTGATGGTGGTGACAGAAAATGTGAGGGCACAGAGTGGCACGAGTGTTGGCGTTTGCAGGCCAGACCGGGCCTGTGTTGCAGCCAGATATGTAGAACTGCAAAGGAACAATGTGGTACAGGATCAGGAGACAAACACAGAGTCCAGAAATCAAGCCAAGGTCAGTAAGATCCAGGTAATGTAGTACCGAATCAGGAGGCAAAGACAGAGTCCAGGAAACAAGCTGAGGTCAGGGACAGCCAGGCAGTGTGGTACAGAATCATGAGGCAAAGACGGGGTCCAGGAAACAAGCCAAGGTCAGTAATAGCCAAGCAAACAGGGTGCAAGGCAAAAAGTGGCAAAAAGAGTCCAAAAGGCAAGCCAGGTCACATTTTGAGGCAGAATCAATAGGTCAGGTCTCAGGTAAACATAAATGAGCTGAAGATCGCTCAGCAACTTCCTTTTGTAGTGCTTCAGTTTATATAGGCCACTGGGTGCCAATACCAGTGCTGAGCGTGAACTCAAATTTTTGTGGCGTGCATCTACCCACTGATGCAAGTCTGGGACTTACCTTATGCACAGATGTATGGGCAGCATAATGTGCACACAAATATGCCCACATTGGTTTCCTTTAAGCGACGCAAATCCGACATTCCTTACACCCAGAGCTAAATCCCACCCATCCAAACAGAGTGCTGTTTGGAGACTACACCATTTGACAGGAGGATGGCTAGGCTTCAAGGGCCAGGGCTCAATCCTAAATTCAGGAAAGTTGAACCCTTAGAGCCATGTCACATTAGCGATCCTTTTATACTCACTTTCTCCTTCAACATCACTACCTCACTGGCTAAAATGCTGCAGAGTCTTTGTTGCAAACGTGAGAACGAAAATGGCTGGACACCTATGGTTCACCCAGCAGGTTCTCTATGCTCTCTTAGTGATCTTGTCGCTGACATGTTGTTGCCAATGACAGGATTGCCAGTGTGAGATGGGCCTAAGTACAAAATTAAACTAGGTTCAGAAGGGCACATGTAAGAAGTTTTCAGACTAACCATGGTAATTACAGGCACCCTGTGGTGTCTGCTTTTAGGATGGCCATACATAATACAATTTTCTTGTACAATTTTCCTTTAGATTTACCAAAACCATATAATAGGAGGTCAAACCTAAACGATTTCAATGTGTATGCAATTAGGCAGGCTCTTGCACTACATAGTTGAAGGTAAATCTAAAGGAAATTGAATAAGTAAATTGTATAACGTATGGCCAGCCTTAGGCAAAATTTATAAAAAGGTAAATAGCTGACAGGTGTGTGGGTCGAGTGTTATGGACTTTTATACAAGAGTGACCCACTTCTTCATACCATGGACTTAAAACCACTGCCTGCTGAGAACTATAGGTACTACTGCTGCTCACCGTCAAAAACAAAACACCATATACACCTACCCTAACACTATGGAGGAGATTTAGTAAAACTGGTGCTCACAGAATCTGATGCAACTGTGCATAGTAACCAATCAGCTTTTACCTCCAGCTTGGTCAGTTAAGCTTTGACAATAAAACCTAGAAGCTGATTGGTTACTATGCACAGCTGCACCAGATTCTGTGTGCAGCAGTTTTCATAAATCTCCCAATATGTACAGTACGTATACTGGTCATATCTTTGGCAGAACATTTGTAAGGTTTCACTCTTAACTCCATTTTAGCCTTTTTGTAATAAGCAAGTCGTTTTTTTCTAGTTGTCTAGTAAACCATTGTAATTATTGTTATTATTATTTCAAAATACACTGCTGTCATGTCTGTCATGTTTGAGAAGGAACAACCCCCGTGTCATTTTTGATTTCTTAACATCAGACATCAAAGTAAAAAGTGAAGGTTAAATTGAGTGTTAAGATGTCTAATTTGTAAGAGTGATATACTTTTCTTCAATTCCATCTAAAAATACCTTCATCCCACGTAGACCGCCCCATCACTTAAAGTGCAACTACCATCTTTTTAATGTGTTTTTTGAAACATCGTCACGTTGAGCTTAATATAAAACTTGCATCAGTGTGTTAATGTTGTGAAAATTGTTTGTCTGCAGAGTTTGTCATTTCATATGCACATGGGGCATCCATATCCATCCATTATACATGCAAGGACGGTTTCCTGTTAACTTTTCACATTGAAAAAATATGTGTCTGCTTTGACCCGCTAAAAACAGCACACTCCCTTTTTAGTCAATATTTTTTTTTTCTTTCAATAACTTTATTTATTCAAGACAAGGATACTGGTTGTGTACTGTTTGGGGAGTTAACGGACACATGCCGCTCCATAGTGGAGACTGTAGAGTCAAATCCGGTCTGCCTGAAAAACTGATCAGAAGACCCAGTCGGTCCGCTAGTGTGAAAGGGGCCTAAGCTGGTATGCTGTGAAATGTTTTCCTTGTTTTTTCCCTTAACATTACATCTGAACAGGAAAAATTTCTGTAACAGTTCATCTGAACAGGAAAAAATAGACAATTGCATCGCATTTGTAAAAAATTGTGTTTGCCTGCTGCTTCTTATCCTATGACCTGCCAGAACATTGCAAAGTATTCAGGTACAACTCAGTGGATAGAACAGTAATAAAGACAGGATGAGAATGCGCACATTAGACTGGTTGTAAGTGTGCAAATAATCTATGAATATATATGATTCATAATACTCCAAATCCAGTAAGTGTATACCAGCCAAACATCAAAATACCAATGGTATTGGTAGGTTGGCTAATAAATATAGTCTGTAACAGCTGACAGATAACTTTACTGTCTCAGCTGTTGCACTGCCCAGATGGTACAGCCATAGACTTAAACCAAGCAATCCAACAAGAGCGAAAATATTGCATCTGTTGCCCTCCACAAATTGAAATCCATTTTGGTTGGAAAATTATTGTATTAAGGGGCTGGGTTACTAGCCTCTGTAATGAGTTTTCACAACTTAAAGCGAATATTAACTGCTGTAAGTTTTTTATTTTTTTGTACCCTGCAAGGTAATGTCATAATGTGCTAGTATGCATAGCATACTAGCACATAATGTTAAACTTACCTTAAAATGAGGCCCTTCCAGTGCCGAGATGTCAGAGCTGCAGGCGCTCCCATCTTCACCCGTCTTGCTTCTGGGTTCGCGGACTCCGGCTCTGTGACTGAACCTAGCCACGATGACATCTCTCCCGCGCATGCATGTGGGAGCCGCTTTTTACGGCACAGGGCTCTGAAGGAATGGCACAGGTGGCTGTTCATTCAGAGCGCATGCACCAGGGATGTCACTGGCTGCATGTAATGTAAATGTCTCCTAAACAGTGCCCATTTAGGAGATATTTACACTAACTATAAATAAGCCTTATTATAGGCTTACCTATAAATAAAAGTTAGAGATGGGCGTTTACTTCCACTTTAAGTATTCATATTTCCCCAACTACAGTATATTCAATTATTCCTAGGACTAACATGTGCATTGGCATTTTACAATCTGCCGGCCATAGTGGGGATTGTCTAGGGCAGGGGTCTCTAAAACAAAAGTGCAGTTTACTGAACTGCAGACTTTGGGGGGGGAATAGTGCCCCATCATTGGTGTAAGTTGGAGAAATAGTGCCCTGTTGTTGATATCAGTAACAGGAATTATGCCCCATTGTTGGTGTCAGTGGGAGGAATGGTGTCTTGCATCTGTGGGGAAAAAAAAGTGCCCTAAGAGCTGGGTAAAGGCAAAGGGGCCACAATTTGGAGACCACTAGGGCAAAAAATCTAAAGTTCTAATTTTAAAGGCTTATATGCAAGTTATTGCCATAAAAAGTGTCCTGCCCCAGGGGACATGTATCAATGCAAAAAAAAAGTTTTAAAAAACTTCCATTTTTTGGGAGCAGTGATTTTAATAATGCTTAACGTGAAACAATAAAAATGAAATATTCTTTTATATATTGAGTCTGGGGGGTCTCCTTAGTCTGCAGCGCATCTTTCCCATGTTTATAACAGTACAACAGCAAAATGCGGCTGTAATGTATTTATTGTCGGATCCTGGCAATATAGATAAAAACCATTGAAAAAAACAGCGTGGGTCTCTCCCCCGTCCATTACCAGGCCCCTTGGCTTTGGTATGAATATTAAGGGGAACCCCGTGCCAGAAATACCAAAAAAATGGCGTGGATTTCTCCCCCCAAAAATCCATACCAGGCCCTTCAGGCACTACATACTCTGAACAGCAGTATATATACTATACGGTCTGCCCTACGCTCTGCAGAAAAATTGGGCCTTAGGTGTTGGTGGCAGAACATTGTAACCCCTCACAGTTACTCTTGTTGGGTGCAGGAACGGGCCCTGCTGTGAAATGTTATATAAAAAATTGTAATTACATGGCCCTGTTAAACAGGGGCAGAAAAATTGGGCCTTTAGTTTTGGTGGCGCCAGAACACTGTAACCCCTCACAGCTACTCTTGTTGGGGGCAGGAACGGGCCCTGCTGTGAAAAATGATATAAAAAAATGTTATAGCAAAAATATAGGAATTTGGTCAAGCTAGCATTTAGACGCTGAGCATGTGGATGGCTGGGACCAAATTTCTCTTTACGGTTCAGCAACTGGGGTAGGGAAATTTGCCTGCTAAAATCAATTGGTGGTATACTGCTAGCAGATTGGCTGCAAGTACCTGGGACACCATTGCTATACCTACATTCCTCCCAGTGCAGGTTTTTGAGACGACTGGAGGTATAGTAGGGTTCGAGATTCCAGATGAGGAGCAAGGAGAAGTCCACCTATTTCTATGATGTGGGTTTTTCAAGTGTTGTTGCCAATGGACTACATGGCAGGTCATCATATGTCTGGTCATCCTGCCTCGTTGGAGTTGTGCCTCCTCCACACTTTCCTCCTCTTTTCTCTCAGACACCCAAGTACAGTCAGTGACCTCATCATCCCCTCCCTCCTCATCACTGGAGCAAACTTGGCAGTATGCTGCAGCTGGGGGAACATGACTGCCAGTTTCTTGTCCTTCTGTGGCACCCCCTCTCTCTAGGCTCACGTTCTGTGGCACCCCCTCTCTCTAGGCTCTAGGCTCACTCTCCTCAACCTGTGAACCAACATTAGAGCCTTCAAATCGCTGTGCATCCTCCAGCAGCATATAACCGACTCTGTGGTCGAATAATTCTGGGGACTCCTCCGTGCGTGATGGTGGTGTTGCAGAAGGAGTGACTGTGGACAAGGAGTTGGTGGAATAGGCCGCTTTGGCATCTGCGTTGGAAGGCAAACTACTCTGAGTCTGGGTGACAGTGGATGAGGAGGATTAGGACGGCTTTGTTATCCACTCCACCAACTCTTCTGCATGTTGTGGCTCAATAACTCGGCCTGCAGCAGAAAAAAAGGACAAGCGTGCCCCACGGCCACCTGCAGAGGATGCACCATGTCCACGACCACCACTGTAGACAGAGAGGCTGCTGGCACTCTTTTAGTGGCCTGTGAGCATCTGCCTCTCCTTGGTGGCCCTCTGGACATGATGTATTTTTGTTTTGCAACACTGCACTACACTGTATTATATACTGTGTACACCGCCTGAAGTGTATCAGAAACTATACACAACCGAATGCACTGTATACATAGGCTGCACTGAAAGCAGTGTATATATATATATATATATATATATATATATATACATTATATATATATATTGTAAATATTTTATTATATCTTTTCATGTGACAACAGTGAAGAAATTACACTTTGCTACAATGTAAAGTAGTGAGCGTAAAGCTTCTATAACAGTGTAAATTTGCTGTCCCCTCAAAATAACTCAACACACAGCCATTAATGTCTAAACTGCTGGCAACAAAAGTGAGTACACCCCTAATGCCCTGTACACACGGTCGGACATTGATCGGACATTCCGACAACAAAATCCATGGATTTTTTCCGACGGATGTTGGCTCAAACTTGTCTTGCATACACATGGTCACACAAAGTTGTCGGAAAATCTGATCGTTCTGAATGCGGTGATGTAAAACACGTACGTCGGGACTATAAATGGGGCAGTAGCCAATAGCTTTTGTCTCTTAATTTATTCTGAGCATGCGTGGCACTTTATGCGTCGGATTTGTGTACACACGATTGGAATTTCCGACAACGGATTTTGTTGTCAGGAAAATTTTTATAGCAAGCTCTCAAACTTTGTGTGTCGGAAATTCCGATGGAAAATGTGTGATGGAGCCCACACACGGTCGGAATTTCCGACAACAAGGTCCTATCACACATTTTCCGTCGGAAAATCTAACCGTGTGTACAGGGCATAAGTGAAAATGTCCAAATTGGGATCAAAGTGTCAATATTTTGTGTGGTCACCATTATTTTTCAGCACTGCCTTAACCCTCTTGGGCATGGAGTTCACCAGCGCTTCACAGGTTGCCACTGGGGTCCTCTTCCACTCCTCCATGGTGACATCACGGAGCTGGTGGATGTTAGAGACCTTGCGCTTCTCCACCCTCCATTTAAGGAGGCTCCACAGATGCTCAATAGGGTTTAGGTCTGGAGACATGCTTGGCCAGTCCATCACCTTTACCCTCAGCTTCTTTAGCAAGGCAGTGGTCATCTTGGAGGTGTGTTTGGGGTCGTTATGTTGGAATACTGCCCTGCGGCCCAGTCTCCGAAGGGAGGAGATCATGCTCTGCTTCAGTATGTCACAGTAAATGTTGGCATTCATGGTTCCCTCAATGAACTGTAGCTCCCCAGTGTCGGCAGCACTCAGGCACCCCCAGACCATGACACTCCCACTACCATGCTTGACTGTAGACAAGACACACTTGTCTTCTTACTTCTCCCCTGGTTGCCGCCACACACACACTTGACACCATCCGAACCAAATAAGTTTATCTTGGTCTCATTAGACCACAGGACACGGTTCCAGTAATCCATGTTCTTAGTGTGCTTGTCTTCAGCAAACTGTTTGTGGGCTTTCTTGTGCATCATCTTTAGAAGAGGCTTCCTTCTGGGACCACAGCCATGCAGACCAATTTGATGCAGTGTGCGGCGTATGGTTTGTCAAAGACAACCTCTGGATATGACGCAGAGCAGGTGCACTCAACTTCTTTGGTTGACCATGGTGAGACCTGTAGAGCAACAATTGTTTTTTTTAGAACCTCAGAGAGTTCTGTACCATGTTGAACTTCCAATGACCAGTATGAGAGAGTGAGAGCGATAACACCAAATTTAACAAACCTGCTCCTCATTCACAACTGAGACCTTGTAACGAGTCACATGACACCGGGGGGGTGATGGCTAATTGGGCCCAATTTGGACATTTTGACTTAGGGGTGTACTCACTTTTGTTGCCAGCGTTATACAAGCTGTACACTCACTACTTTACACTGTAGCAAAGTGTAAGTCTCGGCACTAACTATACAATATTTACAGATCCTAACTACCAGGCTGAGCAAGCCTACAGCTTGTCAGCTTCCACATACACAGCTTAATAGCTTTTACTAACCTGTTGCTCTCCTAGACAGAAGTTGTCTGAGGTTCCCAGGCCAAGAGCACTGGGTGTCTGTCTCAGGTGAGTTTAAATTAGCCTTGGGAGAGGACCAAGACCTGAACTGGACCATGGGTCAGAGTTTCCTGATTGTGTATGAGAGGTGCCTGGGAGAGGTATAAACCCCGAACAGGACTTTTCCCTGCTCTCTCTGGGACGCTCTGCTACATATCCCCCCCTTGTGGCCTAACAGGAGTGAACATGGGACAGGGCATCTACATTCCCCATCTCAACATCTGGCCTGTGTTTTACAATGAAGGAATAATCCTTTAGTGCCAGAAACCACCGGTTCACCCGTCTATTAGTCTCCTTCTTTTGGGCCATCTATTTCAGGGGAGCATGGTCAGTTATTAAATTAAACTGGTGCCCTAACAAATAGCACCTTAGCGTGTCTATGACCCACTGTATTCCTTTTCAATGACTGCATACTTTTTCTCATGGTCATTAAGCTTTCTGTTTAGGTACACCACAGGGTGTTCTTCCCCATTGTGCACCTGTTACAATACTGCCCCAATACCTATATCAGACGCATCCGTCTGAACCAAAAAGTCTTTGGAGAAATTGGGGAAGTGCAGTACTGGCTTTGCACAAAGAGCCTTCTTCAGGAGTTGGAAAGATTCCTCTGCTACTGGGAACTATTTCACCATTGCAGTCTTTCCCTTTCGTAAGGTCTGTCAGTGGGGCAGCTATAGTTGCAAACTTATCTATAATACCCCGAAATCCCAAGAAAGGCCCTGACCTGCTTCTTGCTTGCAGTACGTGGCCACTCCTGGATGGCTTTTATTTTATTTACTTGTGGTTTAATGACTCCATGGCCAATGGTGTAGCCCAAATACCTGGCTTCCTCTAAACCAATGGCACATTTTTTTGGATTTGCCGTAAAACCTTCTTTGAAGAGGGAATCAAGGACAGCCTGGACACGGGGCAAGTGAGACTCCCTGTCAGTGCTATGTACCACAATATCGTCTAGATATGCTCCTGCATACCATCAGTGGGGTCTTGGGGTCCTGTCCATGGCCCTCTGAAATGTCACAGGGGCATTTTGCAACCCAAAAGGCATTTTTTTAAATTGAAAGGAACTCTCCTGGGTCACAAATGCAGTCTTCTCTTTGGCACTACCAGTCAGGGGTATTTGTCAATAACCTTTTGTCAAGTCCAAAGTTGTCAGATAGCGGGCCTTGCCAAGTCGGTCTAGAAGTTCGTCTACCCTGGGCATTGGGTATGTGTCAAACTTTGTCACTGCATTAAGCTTCCTGAAGTCATTACAGAGCCTCCAAGTGCCATCCAGTTTTGGGACTAACACGATGGGGCTAGACCAGTCACTATTGGATTCCTCAATGACATCTAGCTCCAACATCTTGTTTAACTTAATTGCTGATATCCTTTCTTCTAGCTTCAGGAATTTGGTACGGTTTGAGCTAGACACGGATCCCAGATTCAGTAACAGTATCATGCTTAGGCATGTGCATTACGTTTCGTTCCGAATCGAAATTCGGACGAATTTTTCATTATTCGGAAATTCGGATGCATCCGAATTTCCGAATGACAAAAGTAAAGAATTTAAACGAATCCGAAAAAAAACGAACGAATTCGAATCGAATTCGAAAACATATTCGAATCGAATTCGAAAACATATTCGAATCGAATTCGAAAACATAATCAAATTAAAAAAAAATAGAAAACGTTTTTCTAAAAAAAACAATAAGGTAGAATATAAAATAATAAAGCAATAGAATATGTATATATATATATATATATATATATATATTTTTTTTTTTATGCTTTTCTTTTCTATTATTTTATATTCTATAATAGTATTTTCAATTCAAATTCAAATTCATTCTATACGAAATTCGAATTTCGGAACATGGCTTCTGAAGTTTGAATTTCGTATAGAATGAATTCGAATTTGAAAAGAAAAGATTAGAACAGAAAATAATAGAAAAGTATAGACTAGAAAAACAATAGAACAGAATAGAAGAAAATATAATATATATATTATATTTTCTTCTATTCTGTTCTATTGTTTTTCTAGTCTATTCTTTTCTATTATTTTCTATTCTATTCTAATCTTTTACATTCAAATTTGATTTCGGTCTATATGAAATTCGAATTTTGGAAGATGTTATATATATATATATATATATATATATATATATATATATATATATGTATAATTTTCTATTCTGTTTCATTGTTTTTCTATGCTATTCTTTTCTATTCTATTCTAAACTTTTCTATTCGAATTTGAATTCATTCTATACGAAATTCGAATTTCGGAAGATGGCTTCTGAAAGTGGAATTTCGTATAGAATGAATTCGAATTTGAATAGAAAAGATTAGAATAGAAAATAATAGACTAGACAAACAATAGAACAGAACAGAATAAAATATAATATATATAATTTATTCTATTCTGTTCTATTGTTTTTCTAGTCTTTTCTCTTCTACTCTATTCTAATCTTTTCTATTCA